>NC_091471.1:232607905-232747634 GCF_036971445.1 Narcine bancroftii | reverse complement strand
TCCCCCACCCCCGGCTATGTTTTGAACGGTGGGAGGAAACTGGAGCTCCCGGGGAAAACCCACGCAGACACAGGGAAAATGTGCAAACTCCTTACAGACAGCGCTGGATTCAAACCTCATTCCCAGTCGCTGTAACAGCATTACAGTCACCACTACGCCAACCGTGTCACCCCATCCTTTGGTAAACCTGTATCTGAACTAGTTTCCCTGTGAACCCAACAAACCTGATCTGATCGCACTGTAACAACTGGCACTGCGAGCAGGGTTTAACAAGCCACAGCTAGACATACACGTAGCCACCAACCTTGTGGGAGGCTGTACGTGCCCGGGCATGCGGCAGGCGGGGGCATTCATGTGTGGTAGGAGGATGTTGGGGTAGGGGGAGGGAAAGACAGGGAGGGAGAGGGAAAGACAGGGAAGGAGAGGAGCTGGGGACAGAGAGAAGGTTGGGGAAGATGGAAGAGGGAAAGGGGAGGAGGTGGGGGAGGTGTGGAGGAAGGGGGAGACGGAGGTGGGAGGGTGAGAGGGCAGGTGTGGGGATGGGAATGGGAGCTGGTGGGGGTGGGGGGTAGTGGAGGAGAGGGGTGTGCGGGGGAAGGGGGTGCAGGGAGGGGGAGATGGGGGTTCAGGGGAGAGGGAGGGAGTGGGGAGGAGGGAAGAGAGGGGTGGGAGGAGAGAGGGGGCATGGAGAAGGGAGTGGGTGGGGAGAGCGAGGAGGTAGGTGGCTGGGAGGAGTAGACTGAGGGAGGAGGTGGTGGGGCTGGGAGGGGGTAGACTGAGGGGGGGTGGGAGATTTGACCCCTCACCCTGAAGCCGGTTGATGAGCCACATGAGCTGCTTGTTGGAGATGCTGGTCCAGCTGAGGTCCAGGGCCACGGGCTGCCGGCGAACCACCCCGCTCAGCATGGCCGGCGTGATGGTCTTCTGTCGGCTCAGGTCCATCCTGGTCCACAGGCGCTTGTCACAGCACCTGGGGTGGGAGGGGAGGAAAGAGAGAGAAGGAGGGGAAAGAGAGGGAGGGGGGAGAGAGAGAGAGAGAGCGGGGATAGGAATGGGGAGAGAGATGGGGGGGGAGAGAGAGGGAGTGGGGATAGGAAGGGGGAAAAAGGGGGAGAGAAGTGGGGAGAGAGGGAGCGGGGATAGGAAGGGGGAAAAAGGGGAAGAGGTGGGGAGAGGGGGAGCGGGGATAGGAAGGGGGAGAGAGAGGGGGGGAGAGAGAGGGAGTGGGGATAGGAAGGGGGAAAAGGGGGAGAGAAGTGGGGAGGGAGCGGGGATAGGAAGGGGGAGAAAAGGGGAGAGAAGTGGGGAGAGAGAGGGAATGGGGGAGAGAGAGGAATGGGGGAGAGAGAGGGAATGGGGGAGAGAGAGGGAATGGGGGAGAGAGAGGGAATGGGGAGAGAGAGGGAATGGGGAGAGAGAGGGAATGGGGAGAGAGAGGGAATGGGGAGAGAGAGAGGGAATGGGGAGAGGGGGGAGAGAGAGGAATGGGAGAGAGAGGGAATGGGGAGAGAGAGGGAATGGGGAGAGAGAGGAAATGGGGAGAGAGTGTGGTGGGATAGAGGAGAGTGAGAGGTGGAGAGAGGGGAAGAGTGAGAATGAGGGGGGAAAGAGAGAGAGAGAGAGAGAAGGGGGGGGAGGAGAGAGAGGGGAAGTTACACCGTGCTGGGGTAGGGTGATATACTTGCTGGGTCGGGGGTGAGATAAACCGTGCTGGGGCTGGAGGGAGAGAGAGTTACTCTGTGCCGGGGAGGGGGTAAAGATGAACCGTGCCGGGGTGGGGGCGTAAAGATGAACCGTGCCGGGGTGTGTGGGGGGGGGAAAGATGAACTGTGCCGGGGTGGGGGTGAAGATGAACCGTGCTGGAGCAGGGGTAGGAAGATACACAGTGCCGTGCCGGGTCAGGTACACCGTGCCGGTGCAGGGGGATGTTACGCTGTACTGGGGCGGTGGGAGTTACACTGTGCCGGGGGGAGATACACGATGCCAGGGCAGGAAGTAAAGTTACATCATGCTGGCGCAGGGAGAAGTGACACCATGCCAGGTTGGGTGGAAGTTACCTGTGTCTGGGCATGGTAAGAAGTGACACCAAGACGGGACGTGGGAGATGGCAGGACAATAGAGGGGAGGTGTGAGTGCCGGCACCCCTTTCCCTTACTCACCAGCGGTTGAGTGTGCGGCACACCCTCATGCAGACACATAGGTCCCGGTGTCCCAGGTACTGGAAAACAGCCATCCAGGCCTCACGGTGCAGCACGTGGTGGGCACCAGTATCCAAGGGCAGCGAATCAGGCTCTGGCTGGTGGGAGGAGGCCGCACCACGTGCCTCTCCATCTGCAGCGGCCGAGGAGGCGAGGTGATGGGCGGGCACCGCAGGAAGCGTTGGCGGTCAGGTGCTCGGCGCGCCCTCTCCCGCCGCAATGCCGGACAGGGCTCCCTGGCTCGAGGCCTGCCATTGGGCGGGCCCTCATCCTCCTCCTCCTCATCATCCTCCTCCTCTTCCTCCTCCTCCTCTTCTTCCTCACTGGCGCTGTAGCCCAGGGCAGCTGCTGAGGTCCCTCCCGCCTGCCCCCCATCACTGCTCCCTTCCTCCTCTCCCTCCTCGCTGTCTGGCGTGTCCGACCCAGAGCTGGAGCTAGAGCTGGAGCTGCGGGCAGGGCGGACACGTTCCAGTAGTTGGCACATGCGCTTGAACCGCTCCAGCTTCTCTCGCTGAGGGGTCCGGTGTCCGAGCGGGGTAGCCTCCTCCTGGGCCCGGGACACCTTCTGTTTCTGTAACGGGAAAGCATAGGTGGAGAAACAGGGAGGCAGATAAAGCCCCCTCCCTCCCTCCACCTCTCCCACTCCGTACACAAGGCCTTTCTGTTCTACAACACTCCCCACCGTTCACCGTGTTGGTTCCTGTACACCGAGGTCTCTCTGTTCCAAAACACTCTCCACCATTCACCGTGTCATTCCCCGTACCCCGAGGTCTCTCTGTTCTACAAAACTCCACACCATTCACCGTGTCGGTCCCCATACCCTGAGGTCTCTCTGTTCTAGAACACTCCCCACCGTTCACTGTGACAGTCCCCATACACCGAGGTCTCTCTGTTCTACAACACTCCACACCGTTCATCATGTTGGTCCCCATACCCTGAGGTCTCTCTGTTCTACAACATTCCCCACCGTGTTGGTCCCCCTATATCCAAGGTCTCTCTGTTCTACAACACTCCCCACCGTTCACCGTGTCGGTCCCCGTACCGTTACAGTGAGAGAAGGGGCAACCAGGGTAGTGGAGGGTCCTCACCTTCTTCCTGGGTCCTGATTCGACAGGAACCTCGCCCTCCTTTTTGCCCTTCTTGTGGTTGGGAGGGAAGTCCTCCAGTCGAGGTCTTCCCCCTCTTCCAGCTTCCAGCGCGGACCTTCCTCGCCCTCTGATCGCCGCTTCCCACCCACCTCCATCTGGTCCTTCCCGTCCTGAAGACAAAGGAGGGGAGAGAGAAGGGGGAGACAGTGTTGGGGAGAGGATGGGAATTGGCGAGAGGAGAGAAGGTGTGGGGAATCAGGGAGGATGGGATTTCAAGGAGGAGGAATCTGGGGGGAAATTTCAGCCTGCCACTCACCTTGCCAGACCTCCCTTCGTGCCGACACTTGGGACATTCCCAGCAGTTGGGGATCTCGTTGTTGATAATTCCCTCCACGTCATACTTCTGTGAGGAGGGGGCAGATCCATGAGTAGGGGTTCCCGTGGGGGGGGGGCCTCAGAGAGAGGGAAGATGACAAGGGGAGGGGGTAGACGTCAAGGGAGGGGGTAGGCGGCAAGGGGAGGGGGTAGGCGGCAAGGGGAGGGGGTAGGCGGCAAGGGGAGGGGGTAGGCGGCAAGGGGAGGGGGTAGGCGGCAAGGGGAGGGGGTAGGCGGCAAGGGGAGGGGGGTAGGCGGCAAGGGGAGGGGTAGGCGGCAAGGGGAGGGGGTAGGCGGCAAGGGGAGGGGGTAGGCGGCAAGGGGAGGGGGTAGGCGGCAAGGGGAGGGGGTAGGCGGCAAGGGGAGGGGGTAGGCGGCAAGGGGAGGGGGTAGGCGGCAAGGGGAGGGGGTAGGCGGCAAGGGGAGGGGGTAGGCGGCAAGGGGAGGGGGTAGGCGGCAAGGGGAGGGGGTAGGCGGCAAGGGGAGGGGGTAGGCGGCAAGGGGAGGGGTAGGCGGCAAGGGGAGGGGGTAGGCGGCAAGGGGAGGGGGTAGGCGGCAAGGGGAGGGGGTAGGCGGCAAGGGGAGGGGGTAGGCGGCAAGGGGAGGGGGTAGGCGGCAAGGGGAGGGGGTAGGCGGCAAGGGGAGGGGGTAGGCGGCAAGGGGAGGGGGTAGGCGGCAAGGGGAGGGGGTAGGCGGCAAGGGGAGGGGGAAGCGGCGAAGGGAGGGGGAAGCGGCGAAGGGAGGGGGAAGCGGCGAAGGGAGGGGGAAGCGGCGAAGGGAGGGGGAAGCGGCGAAGGGAGGGGGAAGCGGCGAAGGGAGGGGGAAGCGGCGAAGGGAGGGGGAAGCGGCGAAGGGAGGGGGAAGCGGCGAAGGGAGGGGGAAGCGGCGAAGGGAGGGGGAAGCGGCGAAGGGAGGGGGAAGCGGCGAAGGGAGGGGGAAGCGGCGAAGGGAGGGGGAAGCGGCGAAGGGAGGGGGAAGCGGCGAAGGGAGGGGGAAGCGGCGAAGGGAGGGGGAAGCGGCGAAGGGAGGGGGAAGCGGCGAAGGGAGGGGGAAGCGGCGAAGGGAGGGGGAAGCGGCGAAGGGAGGGGGAAGCGGCGAAGGGAGGGGGAAGCGGCGAAGGGAGGGGGAAGCGGCGAAGGGAGGGGGAAGCGGCGAAGGGAGGGGGAAGCGGCGAAGGGAGGGGGAAGCGGCGAAGGGAGGGGGAAGCGGCGAAGGGAGGGGGAAGCGGCGAAGGGAGGGGGAAGCGGCGAAGGGAGGGGGAAGCGGCGAAGGGAGGGGGAAGCGGCGAAGGGAGGGGGAAGCGGCGAAGGGAGGGGGAAGCGGCGAAGGGAGGGGGAAGCGGCGAAGGGAGGGGGAAGCGGCGAAGGGAGGGGGAAGCGGCGAAGGGAGGGGGAAGCGGCGAAGGGAGGGGGAAGCGGCGAAGGGAGGGGGAAGCGGCGAAGGGAGGGGGAAGCGGCGAAGGGAGGGGGAAGCGGCGAAGGGAGGGGGAAGCGGCGAAGGGAGGGGGAAGCGGCGAAGGGAGGGGGAAGCGGCGAAGGGAGGGGGAAGCGGCGAAGGGAGGGGGAAGCGGCGAAGGGAGGGGGAAGCGGCGAAGGGAGGGGGAAGCGGCGAAGGGAGGGGGAAGCGGCGAAGGGAGGGGGAAGCGGCGAAGGGAGGGGGAAGCGGCGAAGGGAGGGGGAAGCGGCGAAGGGAGGGGGAAGCGGCGAAGGGAGGGGGAAGCGGCGAAGGGAGGGGGTAAGCGGCGAAGGGAGGGGGTAGGCGGCAAGGGGAGGGAGTAGGCGGCAAGGGGAGGGGGTAGGCGGCAAGGGGAGGGGGTAGGCGGCAAGGGGAGGGGGTAGGCGGCAAGGGGAGGGGGTAGGCGGCAAGGGGAGGGGGTAGGCCGCAAGGGGAGGGGGTAGGCGGCAAGGGGATTGGGGAGGCGGCAAGGGATTGGGGAGGCAGCAAGGTGATTGGGGAGGGATTGGGGAGGGAGCAGGGAAGCGGTGAAGGAAGGGGTTGGGGCGTGCTGAGGGGAGGGGGAGTGGCAAGGGGAGGGGGGAGGTGAAGAAACAGCAAGGGAAAGGGGAGGCGGTGAGGGGTAGGCGGCGAGGGGAGAGGGAGGTGGTGAGGGGAGGGGGAAGCAGCGAGGGGAGAGGGAAACAGTGAGGGGAGGCGGCGAAGGGTGGAGAGATAGTGGACGGGAGGAATGATAGAGGGGAGATAGTGAGGGGAGGGAGGAGAGAGAACAGGGGAGTGCAGTTCACGCTCCCTCCCCACCTTCCAGTAGAATCATCTGGGGTAGGAATCCTCCCTTCCCACCCAACATCCCAGGGTAATGACCCTCACCCATACCCCAGCCTCAGCCCCACCTTCAGGCAGCCTGGGTGAACGATCTCGTTGCAAATGGTGCACTCCATCAGAGAGACGTTGAACCTGTCGGCCTCCGAATCCACCGAGTCCTCCTTCCCCGCCTCCCAGCACAATAGGCAGACGGCAGTGTGGGGCAGAACTGGCTGTGGGAATGGGAGTGGGGGATGTGACAGGTCAGTACAGTCAACCCAGCACGGGATCCAGTTCAGTTTTGGTCTACGTCACTCTGTGTGTGTGTGTGTGTGTGTGTGTGTGTGTGTGTGTGTGTGTGTGTGTGTGTGTGTGTGTGTGTGTGTGTGTGTGTGTGTGAGAGAGAGAGAGAGAGAGAGCTAGAGAGAGAAGGGAGAGGGAGAAGGGCAAGTGAGGCGCAAGAGCAGAGAGGGAAAGAGAAGGGAGAAAGGAACTGAGAGAGGTGAGACAGCAAAGAGATAGAAAAGGGGATGGAGGCAGAGCGAACAGGGACGGAAGCTGCTTTCAGGTGGCCAGAATATCCGAACATAAAGCCGCCTAAAATACCCGAATGCGAATGTCGGGAAGCTGAAAACCCACCCCTGAGGAGCACTTACCTAACCCTCCTTGGCCAGTTATATTCTCCGCTGCAGCCCCATAGACCCGCATTATCCACCCCAGCCCTGAAGTCCCGCACCGTCCACCCCAGCCCTAAAGTACCGCACCGTCCACCCCAGCCCTGAAGACCCGCACCGTCCACCCCAGACCTGAAGTCCCGCGCCGGTCGCCCCAGACCCGATGTCCTGAGCCAGCCGCCCCAGCCCCAAAATCCCGCGCCAACCGCCATAGCCCTGATGTACCACGCAATCTGCCCCGGTAGTCCCACGCTATCTGCCGTGGCACTGATGCCCCACGCCGGTCGCCCCGGCCCTGATGACTCACGCTAGCCGCCCCGGCCCCGGCGTCCAATGCCATCCACCCCACCTGACATACCGCGCAATCTGCCCCGGTACTCCCACGCCATCTGCCGTAGCCCTGATGCCCCATGCCGGTCGCCCCGGCCATGATGACTCATGCAAGCCGCCCGACCCTGGCGTCCAACGCCATCCACCCCACCTGACGTCCAGCGCCAGTCGCCCCAGCCACGAAGTCCCACGCCACACGTCCCAGCCACGAAGTCCCGCGCCAGACGCCCCACCCACGAAGTCCCGCGCGCCAGACGCCCCAGCCATGATGTCCTGCGCCGTCAGCCCAGCCCCGACGTCCCATGGTGTCCGCCGCAGCCCCGATGTCCCATGCTGAACGCCGACACCCCGCGCCACCATCTGCCCGGCCCTGATGACCCACGCCGGCGACCACGGCCCTGATGACACACACCTGCCGCCCAGGTCCTGGTGCCCGACGCCATCCATCCCAGACCTGACGTCCCGCACCAGCCGCCACAACCCCAATGTCCCGTGCCGTCTGCCCAGTTCCGATGACCCGCGCTGACAGCCCCAGCACCGTAGTCCTGCGCCATCCACCACAGTCCTGACGTACAATGCCGTTGGCCCAACCCCGGTAGTGACACGCCGTCGGCCCTGGCCCAGTAGACCCACGATGGGAGGTGGGACATGGAGGTGGGAGAGCGGGAAGAGGCAGGTGGGAGAGCGGGCAGAGGCAGGTGGGAGAGCGGGCAGAGGCAGGTGGGAGAGCGGGCAGAGGCAGGTGGGAGAGCGGGCAGAGGCAGGTGGGAGAGCGGGCAGAGGCAGGTGGGAGAGCGGGCAGAGGCAGGTGGGAGAGCGGGCAGAGGCAGGTGGGAGAGCGGGCAGAGGCAGGTGCGAGAGCGGGCAGAGGCAGGTGGGAGAGCGGGCAGAGGCAGGTGGGAGAGCGGGCAGAGGCAGGTGGGAGAGCGGGCAGAGGCAGGTGGGAGAGCGGGCAGAGGCAGGTGGGAGAGCGGGCAGAGGCAGGTGGGAGAGCGGGCAGAGGCAGGTGGGAGAGCGGGCAGAGGCAGGTGGGAGAGCGGGCAGAGGCAGGTGGGAGAGCGGGCAGAGGCAGGTGGGAGAGCGGGCAGAGGCAGGTGGGAGAGCTGGCAGAGGCAGGTGGGAGAGCGGGCAGAGGCAGGTGGGAGAGCGGGCAGAGGCAGGTGGGAGAGAGGGGAGAGGCAGTTGGGAGAGCGGGCAGAGGCAGGTGGGAGAGCGGGCAGAGGGAGGTGGGAAAGCGGGGAGAGGGAGATGGGAGAGCGGGAGAGGGAGGTGGGAGAGCGGGAGAGGGAGGTGGGAGAGCGGGGAGGGGGAGGTGGGAGAGCGGGGAGGGGGAGGTGGGAGAGCGGGGAGGGGGAGGTGGGAGAGCGGGGAGGGGGAGGTGGGAGAGCTGGGAGGGGGAGGTGGGAGAGTGGGGAGGGGGAGGTGGGAGTGCGGGGAGGGGGTGGTGGGAGAGCGGGGAGGGGGAGGTGGGAGTGCGGGGAGGGGGTGGTGGGAGAGCGGGGAGGGGGTGGTGGGAGAGCGGGGAGAGAGGCCGGTGGGAGAGCGGGGAGAGAGGCCGGTGGGAGAGCGGGGAGAGGCCGGTGGGAGAGCGGGGAGAGGCCGGTGGGAGAGCGGGGAGAGGCCGGTGGGAGAGCGGGGAGAGGCCGGTAGGAGAGCGGGGAGAGGCCGGTGGGAGAGCGGGGAGAGGCCGGTGGGAGAGCGGGGAGAGAGGCCGGTGGGAGAGCGGGGAGAGGGAGTTGGGAGACCGGGGAGAGGGAGTTGGGAGAGCGGGGAGAGGGAGGTGGCAGAGCGGGGAGAGGGAGGTAGGAGAGCGGGGAGAGGGAGTTGGGAGAGCGGAGAGAGGGAGGTGGGAGAGCGGGTAAAGGGAGGTCGGAGAGCGGGGAAAGGGTTGGGAGAGCGGGGAAAGGGAGGTGGGAGAGCGGGGAAAGGGAGGTGGGAGAGCGGGGAGAGAGGCCGGTGGGAGAGCGGGGAGAGGCTGGTGGGAGTGCGGGGAGAGGAAGGCGTGACAGCGGGGAGAGGGCGGTGGGAGAGCGGGGAGAGGCCGGTGGGAGAGCGGGGAGAGGGAGGTGGGAGAGCGGGGAGAAGGAGGTGGGAGAGCGGGGAGAAGGAGGTGGGAGAGCGGGGAGAGGGAGGTTGGAGAGCGGGGAGAGGGAGGTTGGAGAGCGGGGAGAGGGAGGTTGGAGAGCGGGGAGAGGGAGTTGGGAGAGCGGGGAGAGGGAGATGGCAGAGCGGGGAGAGGGAGGTAGGAGAGCGGGGAGAGGGAGTTGGGAGAGCGGGGAGAGGGAGTTGGGAGAGTGGGGAAAGGGTGGTGGGAGAGCGGGGAAAGCGAGGTGGGAGAGCGGGGAAAGGGAGGTGGGAGAGCGGGGAAAGGGAGGTGGGAGAGCGGGGAAAGGGAGGAGGGAGAGCTTGGAGAGGCCGGTGGGAGAGCGGGGAGAGAGGCCGGTGGGAGAGCGGGGAGAGAGGCCGGTGGGAGAGCGGGGAGAGAGGCCGGTGGGAGAGCGGGGAGAGACGCCGGTGGGAGAGCGGGGAGAGGCCGGTGGGAGAGCGGGGAGAGGCCGGTGGGAGAGCGGGGAGAGGCCGGTGGGAGAGCGGGGAGAGGCCGGTGGGAGAGCGGGGAGAGAGGCCGGTGGGAGAGCGGGGAGAGAGGCCGGTGGGAGAGCGGGGAGAGAGGCCGGTGGGAGAGCGGGGAGAGAGGCCGGTGGGAGAGCGGTGAGAGAGGCCGGTGGGAGAGCGGGGAGAGAGGCCGGTGGGAGAGCGGGGAGAGAGGCCGGTGGGAGAGTGGGGAGAGAGGCCGGTGGGAGAGTGGGGAGAGAGGCCGGTGGGAGAGCGGGGAGAGAGGCCGGTGGGAGAGCGGGGAGAGAGGCCGGTGGGAGCGCGGGGAGAGAGGCCGGTGGGAGAGCGGGGAGAGAGGCCGGTGGGAGAGCGGGGAGAGAGGCCGGTGGGAGAGCGGGGAGAGAGGCCGGTGGGAGAGCGGGGAGAGAGGCCGGTGGGAGAGCGGGGAGAGAGGCCGGTGGGAGAGCGGGGAGAGGCCGGTGGGAGTGCGGGGAGGGGGAGGTGGGAGAGCAGGGAGGGGGAGGTGGGAGAGCAGGGAGGGGGAGGTGGGAGAGCAGGGAGGGGAGGTGGGAGAGCAGGGAGGGGGAGGTGGGAGAGCAGGGAGGGGGAGGTGGGAGAGCAGGGAGGGGGAGGTGGGAGAGCAGGGAGGGGGAGGTGGGAGAGCAGGGAGGGGGAGGTGGGAGAGCAGGGAGGGGGAGGTGGGAGAGCAGGGAGGGGAGGTTGGAGAGCAGGGAGTGGGAGGTGGGAGAGTGGGGAGAGGGATCTGTGAGAGCAGGGAGAGATAGATATGTGAGCGGTGAGAGTGCGGTGTGAGAGCGGGGAAAGGGAGGTGGGAGTGAGATGTGAAAGCGGGGAGAGGAAGGTGGGAGAACGGGTTGAGGGAGGTGAGAGAGTGGGGAGAGGTACTTGGGAGAGCGGGGAGAGGGAGATGGGAGAGCAGGGCGACGGAGGTGGGAGAGCGGGGAGGGGGAGGTGTGATCAGGGACAGGATTGGGAGAGGGATCTTCACTCTGTGTCCCATCCCACGAGAGTGTGTGACAGGATGGGGCAGGGGGTGCTTCACTTTGTGTCCCATCCCAGGAGTGTGTGACAGGATGGAGGAGAGGAAGCTTCACTCTGTCCCCCACCTCAGGAGCGTGTTATGGGACAGTGGGGTGTGGGTGGGAGGCGAAGAGGGAGCTTCAATCTGTTTCCCACCCAGCAGCGTGTGACGTGATGAGGATTTGGGGGAGGGGGTTGGTGGGGGAGAGGGCTCTTCACTCAGTGTCCCATCCGGGTGTGTATGATGTTTCAGGACGGAGAGAGGGAGCCTCACTCACTGTCCCACCTGGCAGTGTGTGATGGGATGGGACGGGGGTAGTGTGTTCCAAGACTCACCGCTGTGCACTGTCGCAGTAGGCAGGACTGCTTCATGCGCCCTGGACCACCGAACTTCTTCATGTCCTTACAGAAGTGGCACTGTCCGCATTCGGTCTTCTGGCAAGCATCACACCTGCGGCAGCGTGTCCGACGTCTCCTCGCCCCACTCGCTCCCTTGCTGGACGTGATCTTAGGTCCCGTGGACATTGGTGCTTTCGACTTGGCTTTCGTCTTTGTCTGAAGGAAGAAGTGCGGAGTGAGCACAGGGCAGCGATGCAGAGGGAGGCAGGGGGAGAGAGGAGACATGAAGAGTGGGAGAGGAAAACAGAGAATGGCAGGGAGAGATGGAAAAAGCTGGGGGAGAGAAGAAACATGGAGAGAGGGAAGGAGGAAGGGTGGGAGAGGGATACACAAGGTGCTTTCAAACTGCCTTGTAAAATGGGGTTAACCGGGCAAATTGCATTGTCCAAAGTCAATCAGGTCCCTGCCCTACCTTGGAGGGAGTCAGGGAACCCAGTTACACTTACCCAGGATGCGTTGACAGGCGGCCTGAACAGCAAAACAGTGTCAAAGGGAAATCCCAGCTGAAGTTTCTGCTGCGATCAGGGGAGAGAGGGGCATTGCCAGGGCCCAGGGTGGAGAAGTGTGGGGGAGTCAGAGGTTGCTGCCACAGGGGGAGAGTTCCATGTCATGGTGGGGTGGGTGGGGGGCAGAGGGATCGTTGCCGCGGTGGAGAGAGGAGAGGGGTCGCTGCTGCAGGGGAGAACGGAGAGTGGGTTGGCTGCCATGAAGGACAGAGGGGTTGGCTGCAGTTTGGGGAGGGAACACAATTGACAGTGGGAGGGAAACTGACAGCTGGTGGGGGAGGGGGACTGATGAGAGCATGTTGTGTCACTTACTGTTGGGTGGTATCCCCCTTAAATCACCGGGTTGGCGATCTACTGGGGCCATCCCCGCTCAACTTAAAAGGTGCTGGAGGCACCTTTGCCCCACTAATCGCACCTGGGTCCCAGAAGGGCTACCCAGGTGCTGAAGTTTAAAAGCACCTACAGAGAGTGGCAGGGAGAGAGGCAGGGAAGGAAAGAGAAACACGGAGTGGCAGGGAGGCAGAGGGAAACATGGAAACCCTCTCCTCTCCCCCGTCCCTAGGTTTAACCCCTTCCTCTTTCCACCCCCACCGTCCTTCGGTTTCACCCCTAACTCTCTCCCCGCCCCAATTTGACCCATTCCTCACTTGTCATCAGGTTTAACCCCTCACTCTCCCCATCTCCATTTAACCCTTTCCTCACCTGTTACCAGGTTTAACCCCTCTTCCTCTGTCCATGGGTTTAACCCCCTCTTCTCTCCCCATCCTCAGGTTTAACCTCCTCCTCTCCCCGCATACCCGGGTTTAACCCCTTCCTCCCTCTGCCCCAGGTTGAATCCCTTCCCCAGGTTCAACCCTACCCTCGTTTACCCCCCTCCTGTCACGTTCACCCCCTCCCACCATGTTTACCCTCCTCCCTCTGGGTTTACACCCCTCCCCCCTGTGTTCAACCCCCTCTTCCCCAGGCTTACCCCTTTTATTGTGCTGGGGTCAGGATAGGTTTGTCCCACTGGAACAAGGAAAAGATGGTAGAAAAAGGGAACCATGGCTGATGAAACCGGTCAGGAGGCTGGTCAA
The DNA here is from genome assembly GCF_036971445.1 of Narcine bancroftii. Lineage (NCBI taxonomy): Eukaryota > Metazoa > Chordata > Chondrichthyes > Torpediniformes > Narcinidae > Narcine > Narcine bancroftii. Next base: position 232,735,135 of record NC_091471.1, on the reverse strand, counting down.
GGAAGTATACATTAGATATGGGCAACAGGACTGGCTCATGAGAAGTACATGGTCGTCAGGAAAGAATTTAAGAAAGGATTTAGGAGACCTCAAAGGGGACACAAGAAGGCCTTAGTGTGGAGGAGGATTAAGGAGATCCCTTATGAAGAACAGGAAGATGATGAGAATGAAAGCAACATGTGCCTGGACGTAGAGGAAGTTGGGAGGTCCTAAATGAATACTTTGCTTCAGTATTCACAGAGAAAGGGACCTGGATCAGGGTGAGGGGGAATAGAACAGGCCTGTGGGCTGGACGATGTTGAGATCAAGGAAGTGGAAATGTTGGATCAAGATTGATAAATCCCCAGGCCACACGCGATTATACCCCAGGCTACAGTGGAATCTTGGCTTGCAGGAAGAAAGCAGAAAGTCGTGGTGGAAGGAAAGTATTCTGCCTGGAGGTCAGTGACGAGTGGAGGGGCCGCAGGGATCTGTTCTGGGACCCCCTGCTCTGTGAATTTTGTAAATGACCTGGATGAAAAGGCGGAAGGATGGGGATTAGTAAGTTTGCAGATGACACGAAGGTCAGAGGGGCTATAGATGGAGCTGAAGCTTGTTGAAGGTGACAAGAGGATATCGACAGGATGCAGTTGGGCGGAGAAGTGGCAGATGGAGTTCAATCCCGATGAGGAGAGGTGATGGATTTTGGAAGGACTAACCAGATGGCTGAGTCCAGGGTTGATGGTCATTTGAGAGTGTGGATGAACAGAGGGACCTTGGGGTTCAAATCCATATATCCCTCAAGGTTGATAGGATAGTTAAGAAGGCCTATAGGATGATGGGCTTCATTAATATTGAGTTCAGGAGTCAAGAGGTCACATTACAACTCTACAAATCTCTGGTGAGACCCCACTTGGAGAATTGTGTTCAGTTCTGGTCACCTCATTATAGGAAGGATGTGGAAGCTATGGAGAGGGTGCAGAGGAGATTGACCAGGACGTTGGAGTGTAGGATGAGAGAAGACTTGATAGGGGTCTACAAGATTCTGAGAGGCATCAATAGAGTGGACAGCCAGGATCACCAAACACCAGAGGATGGATGGACAATGTGAAGGGAGGGCAGGTTAGGGGTAAAAGTTTTTTTTTTTTGTTTTTTGTTTTTTTTTTTACACAGAGAGTTGTGTGAGCTTGGAACGCCTTGCCAGGGATGGTGGTGGAGACTGGAACACTGGGGCATTTAAGAGACTTAGACAGGCACATGAATGGAAGGAAAATAGAGGGTTACGGGGTAGGGAGGGTTTAGTACCTTTTCTAAGGAATATATGGGTCAACACAACATGGAGGGCCGAAGGGCCTGTACTGTGCTTTAGTGTTCTGTTCTATCCTCCCTCCCCCTGGTTTATTCCCTTCTCCAAGTATTTACCCCCTCTATTCTGGGTTTAACCCCTCCCTCTCCTGCTGAGTTTAACCCCCTTCCCCATGTTTAACCCCTTGGGGTTTAACTCCCCTCCCCCAGGTTTAAACCCCATTCCCATGTTTTATCCCCTCCCCTGGGTTTAACTCTTCTCCCCAGGTTCAACCCCCCCCCCATGTTTAACCCTTCCCCCCCTGGATTAAACCCCTCTATATATACCCCTGGGTTTAACCCACCTTCCCCCTATGTTTAACCCATCACCTCATGTTTACTTCTCTATCCCACCAGGTTTAACCCTTTGCCTCGGGTTTAACCCTCTCTCCCTGGGTTTAACCCCTAGCTCTCCCCCCCCCTACTGCGGGTTTAACCCCTCCATCCGTGTTTACCCCCATCCCACTAGGTTTAACCTCTTGCCCCAGATTTAAACCCCTCTCCCTGTTTTTAACCTCTAGCCCTCCCCCCCCCCGGGTTTAACCCCTCTCCTCGTATTTACCCCCCATCCCACTAGGTTTAACACCCTTCCAGGGTTTAACCCCCCCCCTTCTCATGTGTTTATCCCCATCCCACCATGTTTAACCCTTTCTGTGTTTACTGCCCCATCCAACCAGGTTTAACCCACTGCCCCCGTGTTTACACCCCCACCCCACCAGTTTTAATCCCCTCCCCGTGTTTACAACCCCACCTCACCAGGTTTAACCCACTCCCACCCGTGTTTACACCCCCACCCCACCAGGTTTACACCCCCTCCGCCGTGTTTACCCCCACCCCACCAGCTTTAAAACCCCCTCCCCGTGTTTACACCCCCTCCCCGTGTTTACCTCCATCCCATTAGGTTTACTCCCCTATCGCACCAGGTTTAAACCCCCCCCCCCCCTTCGTCGTGTTTACCCCCTCGCTGACCTGACCGCCGCTCTCCTGCTCCTCATCCTCGGGGCTGAGCGCCATGTCAGGGCCGGGCCGAGCCGGACGCCTCCATCCCACCCCCGTCCCCTCGGGGCCTCCGCCGCCGCTCCCCTGAACGTTTGAGACGCCCGAGCGACCAGCCGCCGCCTCACATTATCGCCGCCTCCCTCAGCCGGAGGCGGCCGGCGGCCCGCACGCAACGCCCAGGCCTCTGGCCCACTCCAACATGGCGGCCGCTGGCCTCCCAACTTCGCCTCCTTCGGCCGCTACAACGCAGGCGCGCGGATCCGCCGCGCAATGCACGCCGGGTGATGTAGTCCACGGTCGCCGGCAGAATGGGGATGAGGCGCTATTTGGACTACAAGTTTCCGGCCGCCACCGCGCCAGGTGGCTGCCCCGCTCTGCGACCAGGAACGGCGTCGCGCGGTGCAACCCGGGATGTGCAGTCGAACAGTCAAACACGTCACAGGCCGGTGGGAGTTACTACTCCCGGCAGACGGCCGGCGGCACTGGGCATTCGGCAGGAGGTGCACGCCGGGAAGTGTAATCACAGTTACCCGAAAGAACGGGCTTGTACAAGGTGTGGAACTACAATTCCCAGCAGCCTCTTCAGGCTGGACAGGGCCCTGCGCATGCAGTTGGTGGTGCACGCCGGGACATGTAGTTCTCATAATTGTGGGTTGGGCAGAGAGGGAGTGAGAGAGAAGGGAGGGAAGAAGTAGGGATGGAGGGAGAGAGGTAGATAAGATAGAGGGATGGATGGAGGAGGCGAGGAGAGAGGAACGGAGGGAGAGGTATGGAGGAGAAGAGGGTAGAAAAGAAAGGAGGGAGGGAGGGAGAGATGGATGGATGGAGGAGAGGTGAAGAGAAGGAGGGAAAGGGATGGATGGAGAGGAGAGGTGGAGAAGGTAGAGGGGAGAGGTATGGAGGAAGGGGAGGTATGGAAGAGGGAGGTAGAGAAAGGAGGAGAGGAGGGAGGGGGAGATGAAGGGAGAAAAGAGGATTGGAGGAGGTAGAGAAGACAGGGGGAGATAGAGGGAGAGAAAAGGGTGGGAGAGGAGGGATTGATGGAGGGAAAGATGGAGAAGAGGGAGGGAGTTAAAGAGGACAGAGGGTCTGTGTTTATGAATTCATCGTGGAAGAAAATGGCCACATTGTGAGTAAAGAGGCATGAAGATATGTTTAAAATCACTTTATAATTATTTCTGAACTGAAAATTTAAGACCTTCAAACAAGTCTAAAATGATGCTGAACTTTTAAAGATTGACTTTTCAGAGTAGGACTTTGAATTATACACACACACGCGCACACACACACACACATGCACTTACATTTGCGCATATGGGGTTAGGTTTAGAGTTAAGTAAGTTTAGAGATAAGAAAAATGTAAACTATTATTTTGAGTTTACCATTGTCTGGTGAATTTTCCGTTGCTGTTCCTGTGTTAGCCCGAACAAAAACCCTTTTGTCTGTTGGAACCAAGGGATTAAGTAATCATAGAAAATATGCCTATGTACTATTCATTATGTATTCATTAATCCAGCACTATGTAACAATTTACTATTTACTTCAATTATACTGTTTAAGGGAAATAGTAATGCAATTAAGTAACAGCCACAGTATGTAGCAAAGTTGGCTGATTATAGTAAGTGTAGAATTTGCTGCCTCAACAAAAGAGAAAAAATGTATAAATCAATTTAGTAGGAATGCTAAGTCATAAGGTGTTGAGTAGAACAGAAGACTATGGCCAGACGAGAACAAAGAAATAATTAGAAATATATGGGGTATGAATTGATTTCTGATCAAGACAACAGGATGTTCTGGCCTTGAGGATTAAGGTGGGAGGTCTACACCCTAGATAACTGCTGAGCAGGAAATTGCTTGAGATAAATCTTATCCAAGGAATCTAGCAAAGAAAGCCAACTTTTGTTCAGTGTAATAATGTTGATCTATATAAACAGAAGAGACTGGACAGTAGGGGTCAGTCTTGGGGAATAGCTCACTGAGCAGGTGACCTATGAACTAACGACTGAACCAGAGAGCTCTGTTAAGCTTTATTCTTGTGCTGTGTAATAAACTGATTGTTAAACCGAATACCTTCTCCTATCACTTCATTCAACGAGCACGCTGGACTCAGACGACACATAGACTAAATTGAGAGTAGGGTAAAGCCAGAGTCCGACATGTCCCAAACATAATTAAAATGTGTAAGTGCATAACAGTTGTCTCTTCAGGCTGGGCAGGGCCCTGCATATGCAGTTGGTGGTGCATGACGGGAAATGTAGTTCTCCTACATTGTGGGTTGGGCAGAGAAGGAGAGAGGGAGTGAGAGAGAAGGGAGGGAAAAAGTAGGGATGGAAGGAGAGGAGGGAGGGAGGGAGGGAGGTAGAGAAGATAGAGGGATGGATGGAGGAGGCAAGGAGAGAGGGATGGAGGGAAAGAAGAGGTATGGAGGAGGAGGGTAGAAAAGAGAGGAGGGAGGGAGTCACCAATTTTACAACCAAAGTAGAGCTCATAAGCTTTCTTAATAAGTGTAATCTTTGAGCCTTAAGTGTATTGTGGCCACAAAATGATTCGCAGTTGCCACATTGATGAGACATTCCTGCTGTATTGAATTTATCTACAGACTGTAAATGCTATTGTTAGGTACTGTGCTATTGCCTGAAGAACATGTGCATCCACACGTGTTCAATCGCTATCAACGTAATGCACAGCATTTGTACATGTGAGCTGCTTTTACAGCCTGACTGCATCTATTCTGACAAAGTGTATAAAAGCCTTAATAAAGGAGTGAGCTTAACCTGCCACACTGTGTGTGTGTGTGTGTGTGTGTGTGTGTGTGTGTGTGTGTGTGTGTGTGTGTGTGTGTCTTGGTAGCAGTTGGCTACACTAAAATACATTTTTTTCCCTTATTTGCTCCACAGTTTTAAATTTGTAATCGGACAATTCACATGTGATTAAATTGCACCTTCTAGATTTTATTCAAGGGTATTCATATAAATTTGGTTTGACCTTTTTATACACAGTCCCCTCAGGGCACTGTAATATTTGGGACATAATGATGGTATGTACAGGTATATTAAAGTAGTCGTGTTTAATCTTACGTTGCTTAACAACGACTGCTTGAAGTCTGTGATTCACCAACGTCAGCAGGTCCTGGCATCTCCTCCGCTGATGCTCCGCCATGGCACCTACTGCAGTCATCTTCAGCTCCCGCTCGTATTGGGGTGGGGGGAGGAGCTGGTGTCCTGAGGTTTTCTCTTCAGCATACGGAAGGGATTGTCGCGGTCCGCAAAATGGCCAAAGAACGCGGTGACTGTGTGGACCCGGGGGTGTCACCAGGTGACCTCTGCATGGCAGGAAAAAGGTGAAGATCTCTGATGGGAACGCTGGCCAACCTGAAGTCGGTGCTCTGATGATGCGGGGCCCTGACATCAGCGCCAGGGGCCCATATAAGCAGAGCTGCTGGTAGAATAAATCAATCTTTGACTTCGACTCCTTGTGTGTGTGTGTCTTCCTTCCATGGTCAACTGCTACATTAGTGACCCCGACAGGTCCAACCGGCAGTTGGACCCAAAGATGACGGATCAAGCGGACCCAGAAATCATCCACGTGGTCTCCCTCAGGCTCCCGGCATGTGTGGTTCAAGCAGGCTGAGGCTCAGTTCCAGTTTCGCCGCATCGCTGCCGCTGACATCTGCTACTTCTATATCGTGAGCGCTCTTGACCAGAACACAGCGATGAGTCGTAGATTTCCAACAGCAGCCTCCGGACAAGGCAAATACACGGCCCTCAAAGAGCTACTAACCCACACTTTAGGGCTGTCCCCCACAATTGCTGCATATGGACGGACTGGGGGACTAGACCCCGACAGCCCTTAGTAAGCGAGATGCTCATGTTAACCAAGGGCCAGAAGCCTTACCTGCTCTTCAAGCAGATCTTCCTGGAGCAGTTTCCTGAGGATATACAGCTCTTGCTCGCAGGTGAGGACTTCAGCAACCCTCGGAGGGTCGCTGCCCGGGCAGACATGCTCTGGAGAGCGAAAGAGGATACCAGCACCATCGTAGACCACATCAGCAAGCCCCACAAACAGCTCCAGGTGAGTTCAAGGCCAGCGAACAACTATGCTACTATCACCAGCGATTGGGGTGCGGAGGCCTATGGACCCTGCGGGTTTCCGGGAAACACCCTGGCCAACTGTCATTGATGGCTGCGGCAGTTGGCCCACGTGATAGGTGGTACGCTTTGGATCTTGGGTGCCTCCACACTTTGCTCCTGCCGTCACTCTGATACAGGTTCACCTTGGCCTCGACCTTCCACAAGACCTTTCGCCAGAATTCTGCAGGTTCCCTTAAATACTTCTTGGCCATCTGTAATCTGGCCGTCCTGTTTCTGTAGTTCTGTGGTTGCAGCCTCTGTATTTCTGTCCACTAAGACTTCTACGGGCGGTGGACACCGACACGCCTGCACCTGCCTCCTGACGATTGTTTCTGCTCTGTCCGACAGGCATTTGTGGATTTTTCTTCCAGACAATGAGGATTCTTCTGTCATCAGTTTAGTTATATCTAGAGCACACTTGAAACCACTCGTGTTTTTTTAAATATTTAAAATTTTAAATCACATCAAAAAATAAATATTGGTCTATAAGATTCCAGCTTTAATAAGTTTTTATCTTTCTTAACACAGCATTTGAGAAAGATTCAGGTAGAGAACAAGTTTCAGTAGCTTGTTTTAATACTTCTATTATTAGGGTCATCAGTAAATCTTTAAATTTTTTATAAAAGGGAGGAGTCACGTGATGGAGTAGGGGCTGGTCGGGGAACTCCAGCCCTCTCCGGAAAAGTTTTAAAAAAAACACAGAAAACACAAAGGCACAAACACAAAAATTAAAATAAAGTGAAAGTAAAGGTGGGAAAAAAATGGCAGCGAAGAAAGAAAAGTCGAAAGCAACGGGAAGAAGAGAAGAAGAAAAGACATCGGAAGAAGAAGGTGAAGGCCTTACCTGTCCGAGGAGGCCTGCTGTGGAGAGAGAAGCCCGCTCCCTCAGGTCAGTCGAAGTCCCGAGCTCGGGACTACAAAAATGGCTCGCGGAGCCAAACAAAAGTGCGCAACCGCGCATGCGTATGACAAAAAAAAACACTGACGGGAAGGGGGACCAGCTGAGGAGTCGATCTCCACAGCTGAGAATGACAGCTACAGCACAACAACAAGAAGAGAACATAGAAAACAATGAGAACAAGAAAGAAGAGAGTAAAAAGAAATCAAGGAAACAACAGATGACCAACCCAGAGGAGGAAGAAGAAGAAGAACACAGAGAAATGGAAGAAGGGAAAGGCAAGACAATGGATATATTTTTTTTATAGAATATATGGAATCAGTAAAAGAATGGCAATCACAAGAATTTAGTGAAATAAAAAGAAGAATTAAAAGTACAGAAGAAAAAATGAATAGATTAGAGATGGTCATGTCAGATATAGGAAAAAGAGTGGACAAGGTGGAAGAACGAGAAACAGCCGTAGAAATAGAAGTAGAGGACTTAAAAGAGAAATTAGAAGAATCTAATAAAAAAGTTAAAGAGACAAGAGCTGTTAGCTCAGAAGATAGATATAATGGAAAATTATAATAGAAGAAATAATATAAAGATAGTGGGCCTTAAGGAAGATAAAGAAAGCAAGAATATGAGAGAATTTATAAAAGATTGGATCCCCAGGGTCCTAGAAAGACCAGAATTACAGGAAGAAATGGAAATAGAAAGGGTACATAGAACATTAGCCCCGGGGATGTCACGTGATGGAGTAGTGGCCGGACGGTGAACTCCAGCCCTCTCCAGAAAAGTTGAAAAAAATAAAGGAAAGCACAAAGGCACAAAAATAAAAATTAAAGTAAAGTGAATATAAAGGTGGAAAGAAGATGGCGACGAAAAAAGAAAAATCGAAACCAACGGTAAGAAGAGAGGAAGAGAAGACAACGGAAGAAGAAGGAGAAGGCCTTACCTGTTCGAAGAGGCCCGCGGTGGAGAGAGAAACCCGCTCCCTCAGGTCGGTAGAAAGTGGACTACAAAAATGGCTCGCTGAGCCGAGTAAAAGTGCGCAACCGCGTATGCGCATGCAAAAAAACACACCGACGGGAGGGGTGACCAGCTGGGGAGTCGATCTCCCCAGCTGGCAATGACAGCTACAGAACAGCATCAGCAAGAGGAGAACATAGAAGACAACGAAAACAAGAAAGAAGAGAAGAAAAAGACAACAAAGAAACAACAGATGGCCAACCCAGAAGAAGAGGAAGAAGAAGAGGAAGAGGAAGAGTACAGTGAAATGGAAGAAGAAGGGAAAGGCAAGACAATGGATATACTTTCTCTTATTAAAGAATACATGGATTCATTTAAAGAATGGCAAGCACAAGAATTTAAGAAGATTTAAGAAGAAGAATAAACAGTACAGAAGAGAAAGTGAATAAAATAGATATGACCATATCAGAAATAGGAAAAAGAATGGACAAGGTGGAAGAACGAGAAGCAGCAGTAGAAATGGAGGTAGAGGACTTAAAAAAGAAATTAGAGGAATCTAATAAAAAAGTTAAAGAGACACAAGAGCTGTTAGCTCAGAAAATAGATATAATGGAAAATTATAACAGAAGAAATAATATAAAGATAGTGGGCCTTAAGGAAGATGAAGAAGGAAAGAATATGAGAGAGTTTATAAAAGATTGGATCACCAGGATCTTAGGATGTCCAAAACTACAGCAAGAAATGGAAATAGAAAGGGCACATAGAGCATTAGCCTTTAAACCACAACCACAACAAAAGCCAAGATCCATTTTAGTAAAATTCCTAAGATATACTACAAGAGAAAAGGTACTGGAGAAAACAATGGAGAAAGTAAGAGAGGACAACAACCCACTGGAGTACAAAGGGCAAAAATTTTTTATTTATCCAGATATAAGTTTTGAACTCCTAAAGAAGAGAAAGGAGTTCAATACAGCAAAGGCGATTTTATGGAAGAAAGGGTATAAATTTGTACTAAATCATCCAGCGGTATTGAAAATGTTTATTCCAGGACAGCAAAACAGACTATTCTCAGATCCAGAGGAAGCACGAAAATTAACAATTACAAAATAGACTGAGAGATGAAGACGTGTAACGAGAGTACAAAAGACTGCGAACTAAAAAGACACAAGTTTTGATCTCCTGAAGAAGAAGAAGGAGTTCAATACAGCGAAAATGATCTTATGGAAAAAAGGATATAAATTTATGTTAAGGTACCCAGCGGTACTTAAAACAATTATTCTAGGGCAACAAAACAGACTATTCTCGGATCCAGAGGAAGCAAGGAAATTTGCAGAACAACTACAAAACAAGCAGAGAGATAAAGACATGTAATAAGAGTAAAAATGACCACGATCTATATGTATGTGTGTAAAGGGGTATATGTGTGTATATATATAGTGTGCATACATGAATGTATCCGTATTTAGAGGAAAATATATAGAGTATAGACAAGAATTAATAAGGGAGGGAAATGAAATAGAGGGAATAAGGAGGAAATTAAAAGAGTGACCTTTGTTACATATGAAAATTGAAATCTTTTCTGGGGGGGCTGGGTGGGGAGGAGTTACGGTCACGGCAAAATCAGCTGACATTTGCGAGTGAATTCGCAAATCCAAATGGAGAGGGGAGATGTGGTTGTCCGACAAGGGATAAAGGACAACTCAGGAGGGGGAGGGGAGATTGGGGTTAAAGAAGTTTTAAATAGGAGAATAGGGAAAATGTTTGATGTTTTAGAAATGTTGTCTTATAAAGTGTTCAAAACAAGAAAGCAGAAATGGATAAGAAGGAAAGGTAATGATGGAGAAACGGAAAGGGAAGATAAACAAAGTATAAAATGGCTACGCTGAACTATATGACTTTAAATATTAACGGAATACATAACCAAATTAAAAGGAAGAAACTGCTAAATTTACTGAAAAAAGAAAAAATTGATATAGCATTTGTGCAAGAAACACATTTAACTGAATTGGAGCACAAGAAATTAAAGAGAGATTGGGTAGGACACGTAACAGCAGCGTCGTATAATTCAAAAGCAAGAGGAGTAGCTATATTAATTAGGAAAAATTGTGCCAATTAAAATAGAAGAGGAAATAATAGATCCAGCAGGGAGATATGTAATGATAAAATGTCAGATATATTCGGAGTTTTGGAATCTACTCAATGTATATTCACCTAACGAAGAAGATCAAAAGTTTATGCAAGATATATTTTTGAAAATAGCAGATACGCAAGGGAACATATTAATAGGAGGGGATTTCAACCTGAATTTGGATTCAAATATGGACAAAACTGGGAAAAAAATTAACAGAAAGAACAAAGTAACCAAATTTATAATTAAATCGATGGAAGAAATGCAACTTTTGGATATATGGAGGAAACAACACCCAAAGGAAAAGGAATATTCATATTACTCGGCTAGACATAAAACATACTCAAGAATAGACCTATTTTTTGTTATCAGCTCGTATGCAAGATAGAGTAAGAAAAACAGAATATAAAGCTAGAATATTATCAGACCATTCATCCTTGATATTGACAATAAAGTTAGAGGACAACCCTCCAAGAATGTATAGATGGAGATTAAACTCCATGTTACTCAAAAGGCTGGATTTTAGAGAATTTATTGAAAGACAAATTAAAATGTATTTTGAAATAAATACGGAATCAGTGAAAGATAAGTTTATACTATGGGATGCAATGAAAGCATTCATTAGAGGGCAAATAATAAGTTATGTAACCAAGATGAAGAAGGATTATAATCAGGAAACAGAGCAGTTGGAAAGGGAAATAGTAAATATAGAAAAAGAATTAGCAATGAAGGAAGATACAACTAAAAGAAGAGAATTGGCAGATAAAAAAAATAAAATATGAAACACTACAAACATATAAGGTGGAGAAGAATATAATGAAGACAAAACAGAAATATTATGAACTAGGTGAAAAAACGCACAAAATTCTAGCATGGCAGCTTAAGACAGAACAAGCTAAGAAAATGGTATTGGCATCAAGGAAAAAAGACAAACAAATCGCATATAATCCAAAGGAGATCAAGGAAAGCTTTAGAGAATTCTATGAACAATTATACCAAACTGAAAACGGAGGGAAAGAAGGGAAAATAGATGAATTTCTAACTAAAATTGAACTACCAAAACTACAAATTGAGGAACAAAATAAATTAACAGAGCCATTTGGAATAGTAGAAATACAAGAGATAATTAAAAAATTACCAAATAATAAGACACCAGGGGAGGATGGATTCCGAATAGAATTCTATAAAACATTTAAAGATTTATTAATTCCTCCCCTCCTGGAAGTAATCAACCAGATTGATAAAACACAAAGCTTACCAGATTCATGTAAAGCACGCAAGGGAAAGATCCACTCGCACCAGCGTCATATAGACCAATATCTTTACTTAACACAGATTATAAGATAATAGCTAAACTATTAGCAAACGGATTAACAGAGTATGTACCGAAAATGGTAAATCTAGACCAAATTGGATTTATTAAAAAAAGACGCACAACAGACAATATTTGTAAATTTATTAACTTAATTCATGCAGTAGAAGGGAGTAAAGCGCCAACAGTAGCAGTTGCTTTAGACGCAGAGAAGGCCTTTGACAGAGAAGAATGGAATTATTTATTCAAAGTATTGCAAAGATTCAGTTTACCAGAGAAGTATATTAATTGGATTAAAGCACTATATAAGGGACCATTGGCGAAAGTGACAGTAAATGGATATGTATCAAAGCAATTGAACTTAAGCAGGTCAACATGGCAGGGGTGCCCACTATCACCTTTATTGTTCGCGTTAGCTATAGAACCACTAGCAGAATTGATAAGAACAGAAAATAATATAAAAGGGATAAAAATAAAAGACAAGGAATATAAAATCAGTTTATTTGCGGATGATGTTATAGCATACTTAACAGAATCAGAACTATCAATAAAAGAATTATATAAGAAATTGAAGGAATATGGAGAAGTGTCGGGTTACAAGATCAACGTAAATAAAAGTGAAGCAATGCCTATGAATAATGCGGATTTCTCAAAATTTAAGAAGGAATCACCATTAGGATGGCAAATGCAAGCAATAAGATACCTAGGTGTACAAATAAATAAAAATCTCGGCCAACTATATAAACTCAATTATTATCCACTAATGAAAAAATTACAGAACGATTTAGAGCATTGGAAAGATTTACCACTAACACTAATAGGAAGGATAAACTGTATTAAAATGAAGATTTTTACAAGGATATTATACCTATTTCAGGCATTGCCAATACACCTGACAGAGAAATTCTTCAAGGAGTTAAAGAAAATAATAAGGAAATTTTTATGGAAAGGGGGAAACCGAGGATAGCACTAGATAAATTAACAGAATGGTATAAACAAGGAGGCTTACAACTGCCAAACTTTAAAAATTATTATAGCGCCGCACAATTAAGATACCTATCAGATTTTTATCAAACAAGGGAAAAGCCAGATTGGACCAGATTAGAATTAGATAAAATAGGGGAAAAGATACCTGAACACATATTGTATAAATGGGATGAAAAATTGGTACAACATAGAAGTTCTCCAGTATTACATCATCTACTCAATATTTGGAAGAAGATTCATGTAGAAAGAAATAAAACAAATTATCAATTACCAAAACTAATATTGACGCAAAACAAGTTACTCCCTTTTACAATAGATAACCTTTCCTTTGGAGAATGGGAGAAAAAAGGGATCAAAAGAATAGAAAATTGTTTTTCAGGAAATAGATTATTATCCTTTGAAGAAATTAAAGATAAATACAATATAACTCAAGATACAGTGCTGGCATATTACCAATTGAGATCCTATTTGAAGGACAAATTAGGAAGCAATCTGAGTTTACCAGAGGGAAGTCACTTTGAATATGTGATTACAGATACAATGATAATCAAAAGATTTATAACAAATATGTATATTAAACTGCAAGAAAAGGAGAATGAGGAAACAAATGGTAAAACTAAACAAAAATGAGAACAAGATTTAAATATAAAGATAAAGAAGGAAACATGGGAGAAGTTATGCTCTGGAACGATGAGAAATACAATAAATACGAAGTTATGTGTGATACAATATAACTGGATACACAGGCTATACATTACACCTCAAATGTTAAATAAATGGGACCCAACAGTATCTGATGGATGTTTTTGATGTAAAAAAGAAATGGGAACAACAATTCATGCAATCTGGACATGTGAGAAAGTAGAAAAATTTTGGGAAGATCTAAACCAAATATTAAATAAAATTACAGAAAACAATATACCAAAGAATCCAGAGATCTTCCTCCTAAGTAACATAAAAAACAAAGAATTTGGAATTGATTTGGAGGATGCACAAAAAAGATTTGTTAAGATAGCTCTAGCCGTAGCAAAAAAATGTATTATGTCAACCTGGAAATCGGAAGATAATTTGAAAATACAACAATGGTATATAGAAATGAATAAATGTATTCCATTAGAAAAAATAACATATAGTTTAAGAAATAATATTGAAATATTTGAACAAATATGGGAGCCTTACATAAAACACAATAGCGAAAACCTACCGGGGACATTCACTACCTAAATTAACGAAAGGAGAAGGAAATGAAAAGAATTGACTCAGTGGAATTTCTTGTTTATTTTATTAAATGACAACATTGTTTGACTGGTTTAATGTATCCTAGATTTTGTACTTTAAATGGACGGGAGGGGGGAGGTATGGAGGGTGGGATGGGAGGAGGGAGGGGGGGGAGAAAATGGCACTGTATATATTTGAAAAGGAAAAAGTATGTATCATGGTTAATGTGGTTTATGGTGTAAAAAATAAAAAAATTTTTAAAAAAAGAACATTAGCCCCTAAACCACAGCCACAACAAAAACCAAGATCCATTTTAGTAAAATTCCTAAGATATACAACAAGAGAAAATATATTGGAGAAAGCAATGAAGAAAATAAGAGAAGACAAAAACCCACTGGAATACAAAGGTCAAAAAATTTTTTTCTATTCAGGCATAAGTTTTGAACTCCTGAAGAAGAGAAAGGAGTTTAATACAACAAAAGCGATCCTATGGACAAAAGGATATAAATTTATGCTAAAGTACCCAGCGGTCCTAAAAATAGTTATTCCAGGGCAGCAAAACAGACTATTCTCGGATCCGGAGGAAGCACGAAAATTTGCAGATCAACTACAAAACAGACAGAGAGATGAAGACATGTAATGAGAGCAAAAATGACCATGAACTATATGTATGTGTGCATATGGGTATATATATATAAATATATAATTGTGTATGTATATATGTGTGTACATGAGTGTATGTGTATTTAAAGGAAAATATATAGAGTATAGATAAGAATTGATAAGGGAAATAAAGGGAAGAGAGGAAGTAAGGAGGGAATTAAGAGAGTGACCTTTGTTGTATATGAAAATTAAAATCTTTTCTGGGGGGCTGTGTGGGGAGGAGTTACGGTCACTGCGAAATCAGTTGACGCTTGCGAGTGAATTTGCAAATCCAAATGGAGAGGGGAGATGTGGTTGCCCGACAAGGGATAGAGGGCAACTCAGGAGGGGGAGGGGAGAATGGGGTTAAAGAAGTTTTAAATAGGAGAATAAGGAAAATGTTTGATGTTTTAGAAATGTTGTCTTATAAAGTGTTCAAAACAAGAAAGCAGAAATGGATAAGAAGGAAAGGTTATGATGAGGAAACGGAAAGGAAAGATAAACAAAGTATGTTGAACTATATGACTTTAAGTATTAACGGAATACATAAGCAAATCAAAAGGAAGAAATTGCTAAATTTACTGAAAAAAGAAAAAATGATACAGCATTCGTGCAAGAAACACACTTAACTGAAATGGAGCACAAGAAATTAAAGAGATTGGATAGGACATGTAACAGCAGTGTCATATAATTCAAAAGCTAGAGGAGTAGCTATATTAATCCGTAAAAATGTACCAATTAAAATAGAAGAGGAAATAATAGATCCAGCAGGGAGATATGTAATGATAAAATGTCAGATATATTCGGAGTTTTGGAATTTACTCAATGTATATTCACCTAACGAAGAAGATCAAAAATTTATGCAAGATATTTTTTTGAAGATAGCAGACACGCAAGGGAACATACAAATAGGAGGGGATTTCAACCTTAATTTGGATTCAAACATGGATAAAACTGGGGAAAAAATTAACAAAAAGAACAAAGTAGCCAAATTTATAATTAAATCGATGCAAGAAATGCAACTTCTGGATATATGGAGGAAACAACACCCAAAGGAAAAGGAATATTCATATTATTCGGGTAGACATAAAACATACTCAAGAATAGACCTATTCCTGTTATCAACTCGCATGCAAGACAGAGTTAGGAAAACAGAATATAAAGCTAGAATATTATCGGACCACTCACCCCTGATATTGACAATAGA
The DNA here is from genome assembly GCF_036971445.1 of Narcine bancroftii. Lineage (NCBI taxonomy): Eukaryota > Metazoa > Chordata > Chondrichthyes > Torpediniformes > Narcinidae > Narcine > Narcine bancroftii. The sequence continues at coordinate 232,719,340 of NC_091471.1, read as the reverse complement.
GTTAGTGGACAACCCGCCAAAAATGTATAGATGGAGATTAAACTCCATGATACTTAAAAGGCAGAATTTTAGAGAATTCATTGAAAGACAAATTAAAATGTACTTTGAAATAAATACGGAATCAGTGAAAGATAAGTTTATACTATGGGATGAAATGAAAGTGTTCATCAGAGGGAAAATAATAAGTTATGTAACCAAGATGAAGAAGGACTACAATCAGGAAACAGAGCAGTTGGAAAGGGAAATAGCAAATATAGAAAAAGAATTAGCAATGAAGGAAGACACAACTGAAAGAAGAGAATTGGCAGATAAAAAAATAAAATATGAAACACTACAAACATATAAGGTGGAGAAGAACATAATGAAGACAAAACAGAAATATTATGAACTAGGAGAAAAAACGCACAAAATTCTAGCATGGCAGCTTAAGACAGAACAAACTAAGAGAATGGTATTGGCATCAAGGAAATAAGACAAACAAATCACATAATCCAATGGAGATTAATGAAAACTTCAGAGAATTCTATGAACAATTATACCAAACTGAAAACGAAGGGAAAGAAGTCAAAATAGATGAATTTTTAACTAAAATTGAACTACCAAAATTACAAATAGAGGAACAAAATAAATTAACAGAACCATTTGAAATAGTAGAAATACAAGCGATAATAAAAAATCTACCGAATAATAAAACACCAGGAGAGGATGGATTCCCAATAGAATTCTATAAAACATTTAAAGATTTATTAATTCCTCCCCTCCTGGAAGTAATCAACCAGAGTGATAAAACACAAAGCTTACCAGATTCATGCAAAACAGCAATAATTACAGTAATACCAAAGACAGGGAAAGATCCACTCGCACCAGCGTCATATAGACCAATATCTTTACTTAACACAGATTATAAGATAATAGCTAAACTATTAACAAACAGATTAGCTGATTATGTACCAAAAATAGTAAATCTAGACCAAACTGGATTTATTAAAAAAAGACAAACAACAGACAATATTTATAAATTTATTAACTTAATTCATGCAGTAGAAGGAAATAAAGCTCCAACAGTCGCAGTTGCTTTAGACACAGAGAAGGGTTTTGACAGAGTAGAATGGAATTATTTATTCAAAGTACTACAAAAATTCAGTTTACCAGAGAAATATATTAATTGGATTAAAGCATTATATAAGGGGCCATTGGTGAAAGTGACAGTAAATGGATATATATCAAAACAATTTAACTTAAGCAGATCAACAAGGCAGGGATGCCCACTATCGCCCTTATTGTTCGCTTTAGCCATAGAACCACTAGCAGAACTGATAAGAACAGGAAATGAAATAAAAGGGATAACAATAAAAGACAAGGAATATAGAATCAGTTTATTTGCAGATGACATTATAGTATACTTAACAGAACCAGAAATATCAATAAAAGAATTACATAAGAAATTGAAGGAATATGGAGAAGTGTCGGGATACAAGATTAACGCAAATAAAAGTGAAGCAATGTCAATGAATAATGCGGATTTCACAAAATTTAAGAAAGAATCGCTATTTAGATGGCAAACGCAAGCAATGCGATACCCAGGTATACAACTAAATAAAAATCTCGGCCATCTATATAAACTAAATTATCATCGATTAATGAAAAAATTACAAGACGACTTAGAGCATTGGAAAGACTGTCACTAACACTGATAGGAAGGATAAACTGTATTAAAATGAACATCTTCCCAAGGATACAATACCTATTTCAGTCATTACCAATTCACCTAACAGAGAAATTCTTCAAGGAGCTAAATATAAGGACTGCCAGTCTCTTCAATCTGAGGCGCCTGAAAGCTCACACCAAGACACAAGGGCAACTTGTCCGTGAACTACTCTTTGCAGATGATGCCGCTTTAGTTACCCATTCAGAGCCAGCTCTTCAGCGCTTGACGTCCTGTTTTGCGGAAACTGCCAAAATGTTTGGCCTGGAAGTCAGCCTGAAGAAAACTGAGGTCCTCCATCAGCCAGCGCCCCAGCATGACTACCAGCCCCCCCCCCCCACATCTCCATCGGGCACATAAAACTCAAAACTGTCAACCAGTTTACCTATCTCGGCTGCACCATTTCATCAGATGCAAGGATCGACAACAAGATAGACAACAGACTCGCCAAGGCAAATAGCGCCTTTGGAAGACTACACAAAAGAGTCTGGAAAAACAACCAACTGAAAAGCTGCACAAAGATAAGCGTATACAGAGCCGTTGTCATACCCACACTCCTGTTTGGCTCTGAACCATAGGTTCTCTACCGGCATCACCTACGGCTCCTAGAACGCTTCCACCAGCGTTGTCTCCGCTCCATCCTCAACATTCATTGGAGTGACTTCATCCCTAACATCGAAGTACTCGAGATGGCAGAGGCCAACAGCATCGAATCCACGCTGTTGAAGATCCAACTGCGCTGGGTAACTCACGTCTCCAGAATGGAGGACCATCGCCTCCCCAAGATCGTGTTATATGGCGAGCTCTCCACTGGCCATCGTGTCAGAGGTGCACCAAAGAAGAGGTACAAGGACCACCTAAAGAAATCTCTTGGTGCCTGCCACATTGACCACTGCCAGTGGACTGATATCGCCTCAAACCGTGCATCTTGGCGACTCACAGTTCGGCGGACAGCAACATCCTTTGAAGAAGACCGCAGAGCCCACCTCACTGACATAAGACAAAGGAGGAAAAACCCAACACCCAACCCCAACCAACCAATTTTCTCCTGCAACCACTGCAACCGTGTCTGCCTGTCCCGCATCGGACTTGTCAGCCACAAACGAGCCTGCAGCTGACGTGGACATTTACCCCTCCATAAATCTTCGTCTGTGAAGCCAAGCCAAAGAAAAAAAAATATAAAGAAATTCTTATGGAAAGGGGGGAAACCGAGGATAGCACTAGATAAATTAACAGAATGGTACAAACAAGGAGGCTTACAACTACCAAACTTTAAGAATTACTATAGAGCCGCAGAATTAGGATACCTATCAGATTTTTATCAAACAAAGGAAAAACCAAACTGGACCAGATTAGAACTAGATAAAATAAGGGAGAAGATACCTGAACATATACTATATAAATGGGATGAAAAATTGGTGCAACATAGGAATTCATCAGTATTGCATCATCTGCTCAACATTTGGAAGAATATTTATGTAGAAAGAAATAAAACAAATTACCAACTACCAAAACTAATATTGATGCAAAATCAACTAATCCCTTTCACAATAGATAACCTTTCCTTCAGAGAATGGGAGAGAAAAGGGATCAAAAGAATAGAAAATTGTTTTTCGGGAAATAAATTATTATCCTTTGAACAAATGAAGGATAAATATAATATAACTCACGATACAATGTTTGCATACCACCAACTGAAAACACACTTGAAGGACAAATTGGGAAGCAGTCTGAGGTTACCAGAAGGAAGCAATTTTGAATATGTGATTACAGACACAATGATAATCAAAAAATTTATAACAAACATGTACATCAAACTGCAAGAAAAGGAGAACGAGAAAACAAACGGTAAACCTAAACAAAAAGGGGAACAAGATCTAAACATAAAGATAAAGAATGAAACATGGAAAAGCTATGCTCTGGAACTATGAGAAATACAATAAACACGAGGTTATGCATGATACAATATAACTGGATACACAGGCTATACATCACACCTCAAAAGTTAAATAAATGGGACCCAACAGTATCAGACAGATGTTTTCACTGTAAAAAGGAAACGGGAACAACAATTTGGACATGTGAGAAAGTGAAAAATGTTTGGGAAGATCTAAACCAGATATTAAATAAAATCACAAAAAGCAATATACCAAAAAACCCAGAGATCTTCCTCCTAAGTAATATAATAAATAAAGAATTTGGACTCAATTTGGATGGAGCACAAAAAAGATTTGTTATGATAGCCCTAGCTGTAGCAAAAAAATGTATTATGTCAACCTGGAAATTAGAAGACAACTTGAGAATACAACAATGGTACATAGAAATTAATAAATGTATTCCATTAGAAAAAATAACATAATTTAAGAAATAACATCACAATATTCGAACAAATATGGGAGCCATACATGAAATACAATAGAGAAATCCTACCATGGACTTCCACCACCTAAAATGACAGAAGGAGAAGATAACGAAAAGAACTGACTCAGTAAAATTTCTTGTTTATTTTTATTAAATGACAACATTGTTTAACGGGTTTAATGTATCTTATAGATTGAACTTCAAATAAATGGGAAAGGGGGTGAGGGAGGGCGGGAAGGGAGGGGGGAAAAGGGGGAGAAAATGACACTATATATTCAAGAGAAAAAATGTCTGTATGTATCTTGGTCAATAAGGTTTATAGTGTGAAAAATAAAAAATTAAAAAAAAACTAATAATAAAAATAAGCAATAGATAAGAAAAGAATATACATATGATATATTGTGACAAATTATATATTTTATATTGTACATAGATAAGTTTTTGATGGAAATAGATTGTGGGCGTTTAGTGTAGGTCATAAACAAACACAAACACTTCACAAAACAGATCTCATTTGAAATGCCGGAGCTCTGCTCAAGCCAGACAGTCCAGGCTCCGAGAGCCTTTGCAACAACTTTGAAAAATGCCTGTAAAGACTTCACAAGTAGGTGTTAATTGGACATGCTGTGGAATAACAGATTATTGTTTTGGAAAGCAACAGATAAACGAACTTGGAAGATCAGGTCTGGTGCCACAATCTATCCGGTTGCAGTTTGCTGTTGTAAGTAGGTCATGTGGTTTTGTAAGCAGAGAGAGAGAAGAGACCAAACAGGCTTTCTCAGAGAGAGAGAGAGAGAGAGAACCAGTTTCTGCAGTCATGAGAAACTGGCAGCTTGTTGAAACCCCATTTTGAAAGACAGGTTGTGAGTTCTGAGTTCATCCTGTTGAAAACCCTCGTGGTCCATACAAGAGCAAATGGCTGGCTAGAGTGTTTCACCTGAAATAAGGGAAACAAAGGAACTCTGTGGGTACCTGAAAGAAAGAAGTTATCATCTGAAAACCCTGATGGAGCAAGTTTCTTCAGCAAGTCACTGAAGTGGCTGATCGGAGGAAATCAGTTTGTGTGTGTCCAACAAGCAATGAATCTCTCTCTGAAACCAATGGGAACCTTCCTGAGCAGTAACCAATTACTTTTGAACACCAGAGCTTGGTGAAAATTCATAAATGTTAAATTCTGTGGACAGTGTAAGAATTGCCTGATACCGGTGAACTTGGAGGAGTGAGATTGGACTGTGAACCAAAGAACCTTTCTGAACTTACATATACATTACGTACACGTGCACCTAAAATTAGAAGGGGGTTAAGTTAAGTTAAAGTTTGATCCTGTTTTTATGTTTAAAGAAAATTAAATGTCTTGGTGAATTTCTATTGCTGCTGGGTTTTGGGGTTCACTGTTCCTGTAACATATATAGATATATCTATAGATATAATCTATAGATATATCTATAGATATATATATATATATTCTTCTTTGGCTTGGCTTCGCGGACGAAGATTAATGGAGGGGTAATGTCCACGTCAGCTGCAGGCTCGTTTGTGGCTGACAAGTCCGATGCGGGACAGGCAGACACAGTTGCAGCGGTTGCAAGGGAAGATTGGTTGGTTGGGGTTGGGTGTTGGGTTTTTCCTCCTTTGTTTTTGTCAGTGAGGTAGGCTCTGCAGTCTTCTTCAAAGGAGGTTGCTGCCCGCCGAACTGTGAGGCGCCAAGATGCACTGTTTGAGGCGATATCAGCCCACTGGCGGTGGTCAATGTGGCAGGCACCAAGATATTTCTTTAGATGGTCCTTGTACCTCTTCTTTGGTGCACCTCTGACTCGGTGGCCAGTGGAGAGCTCGCCATATAACACGATCTTGGGAAGGCGATGGTCCTCCATTCTGGAGACATGACCTACCCAGCGCAGTTGGATCTTCAGCAGCGTGGATTCGATGCTGTCAGCCTCTGCCATCTCAAGTACTTCGATGTTGGTGATGAAGTCGCTCCAATGAATGTTGAGGATGGAATGGAGACAACGCTGGTGGAAGCTTTCGAGGAGCCGTAGGTGATGCCGGTAGAGGACCCATGATTCGGAGCCGAACAAGAGTGTGGGTATGACAACGGCTCTGTATACGCTAATCTTTGTGAGGTTTTTCAGTTGGTTGTTTTTCCAGACTCTTTTGTGTAGTCTTCCAAAGGCGCTATTTGCCTTGGCGAGTCTGTTGTCTATCTCGTTGTCGATCCTGGCATCTGATGAAATGGTGCAGCCGAGATAGGTAAACTAGTTGACCGTTTTGAGTTTTGTGTGCCCGATGGAGATGTGGGGGGGCTGGTAGTCATGGTGGGGAGCTGGCTGATGGAGGACCTCAGTTTTCTTCAGGCTGACTTCCAGGCCAAACATTTTGGCAGTTTCCACAAAACAGGACGTCAAGCGCTGAAGAGCTGGCTCTGAATGGGCAACTAAAGCGGCATCATCTGCAAAGAGTAGTTCACGGACAAGTTTCTCTTGTGTCTTGGTGTGAGTTTGCAGGCACCTCAGATTGAAGAGACTGCCATCCGTGCGGTACCGGATGTAAACAGCGTCTTCATTGTTGAGGTCTTTCATGGCTTGTTTCAGCATCATGCTTAAGAAGATTGAAAAGAAGGTTGGTGTGAGAACGCAGCCTTGCTTCACACCATTGTTAATGGAGAAGGGTTCAGAGAGCTCATTGCTGTATCTGACCCGACCTTGTTGGTTTTCGTGCAGTTGGATAACCATGTTGAGGAGCTTTGGGGGGCAGCCGATGCACTCTAGTATTTGCCAAAGCCCTTTCCTGCTCATGGTGTCGAAGGCTTTGGTGAGGCCAACAAAGGTGATGTAGAGTCCTTTGTTTTGTTCTCTGCAATTTTCTTGGAGCTGAGGGCAAAGACCATGTTAGTAGTTCCTCTGTTTGCGCGAAAGCCGCACTGTGATTCTGGGAGAATCCTTTCTGCCCGGACCGGGGCCTCCGCCTGCTTCGCTCTGCCGAGGCCGGGGCCACCGCCCCCCCCTCACGTCTGCCCGGACCGGGGCCTCCGCCTGCCACACTCTACCGAGGCCGGGGCTACCGCCTCCCCCTCGCTTTTACCCGGATTGGGGCCACCGCTGCCTACCTTCTGCTCGGACTGGGGCCGGGGCCACCGCCGCCTATCCTCTGCCCGGACCGTGGCCGGGGCCACCACTGCCTTCCCTGTGCCCGGTCCGGGGCCGCTGCCTCCTTCTTTCTGCCCGGACCGGGGCCTCCGCCTGCTTCGCTCTGCTGAGGCCGGGGCCACCACCTCCCCCTCGCTTCTGCCCGAACCGGGGCCTCCTAACATATAAATATAGGAAATGGCAGGCGGAGGCCAACAGGTTGGATTGCGACCAGGTATGGTCCGACCTAGGAGGGGAGGCAGGCCCCTCCAGCCCGGGTAAGTAACCTGCATAGGAGAAGGCCACTTCGATATAAAACCTACGACCCAAGGACCTCGCTGCTACGTCCCAGCTTGCTTGGCCACGGCACACGAACCATAGGTGTAAAGGGTGGGGCCAGTACTGCGCACACTGCACTCCACCTAAAAGCTCCTTTGCGCAAGCCCGACGACATGTCCACGTCCTCCCCCTCCACGTTCTCCCCCTCAAAAGATGCTCACAAACTCAAGCTAGCATGCTGGAACATCAGAACCATGCTAGACAAGGCTGACAGCCACCGACCTGAACGTCGGTCTGCCCTCATCACACATGAACTCCTCAGACTTGACATCGACATAGCCGCTCTCAGTGAAGTCCACCTTGCAGACGTAGGCAGCCTCCAAGAATGCGGTGTGGGCTACACACTCTACTGGTCTGGCAAGCCTATGGATGAACGACGCCTGTCTGGTGTAGGCTTCATGGTCAAGAAGTCCATTGCTTCCAAACTCGAAAACCTACCGACAGGCCACTCGGATCGGATCATGTCCATGCGACTCCCCCTTCAAAACAAGCGTTGCATCACCCTATCAGTGTCTATGTTCTAACCCTCCAGGCGGAACCAGCAGAAAAGGACAAGTTCTACACTGATCTGCGCAACCTCATTCAACGCACCCCTACAGCCGACAAGGTTGTCATCCTTGGCGACTTCAACGCTCGCGTCGGAAAAAACTCAGAAACCTAGCCAGGAATCCTGGGCAAGCATGGTGTCGGCAAGTGCAATGACAACGGGCGCCTCCTGTTGGAGCTCTGCACAGAACAGCGGCTTGTCATTACAAACACCCTTTTTCAGCAGAGGGACAGCCTGAAGACTATCTGGATGCATCCCCGATCCAAACACTGGCACCTCCTGGACTACGTCCTGGTGCAAGAAAGAGACAAACGAGATGTGCTCCACACCAGGGTCATGCCCAGCGCGGAATGCCACACTGACCACTGGCTTGTTCGCTCCAAGCTCAACCTTCACTTCAAGCCAAAGTACAGGAACAGTAAAGCCCCCAGAAAGAGGTTCAATGTTGGAAACTTGCAGTCAGACGAAGTGAGAGGAAACTTCCAGGCAAACCTCAAAGCAAAGCTTGAGGATGCAATCCACCTCATGGACTCGTCCCCTGAAACCCTCTGGGATCAGCTGAAGACTGCAATACTGCAATCCACTGAAGAGGTACTCGGCTTCTCCTCCAGAACTGGTTCAACGAAAACAACCAGGAAATCCAGGAGCTGCTGGCAAAGAAGCGAGCTGCCCACCAAGCTCACCTTGCAAAGCAGTCCTGGCCAGAGAAGAAACGAGCCTTCCATTGCGCATGCAGCCATCTTCAGCACAAACTCCGGGAGATCCAAAATGAGTGGTGGACTAGCCTCGCCAAACGAACCCAGCTCAGTGTGGACATTGGCGACTCCAGGAGTTTTTACGAGACTTTAAAGGCTGTGTATGGCCCCTCACCCCAAGTCCAAAGCCCGCTGCGTAGCTCAGACGACAACCATCACTGGAGGAGGGTGTGGTGGCATGGGATTGGAGGGTTGCTAATGTAGTTCCGTTGTTTAAAAAAGGCACAAGGTGCAGGCCAAGTAATTATTGGCCAGTAAATTTGACTTCGGTGGTGGGGAAAGTTATAGAGGGTATTCTTAGAGATAGTATGTACAAATATCTGGATAGGCAGGGATTGATCAGGGGCACCCAGCATGGGTTGGTGAAGGGGAAGTCATGTTTGACGAATCTTCAAAAAACTCAAGAGGTGACAAGAAAAGAGGATGAAGGTAGGACGGTTGATGTGATGTATTTGGATTTTAGTAAGGCTTTTGATAAGGTTCCACATATAAGGTTAGTAAGGAAGGATTCAGTCACTAGGGATTAATAGAGAGGTAGTGAGATGGATTCAGAGGTGTCTGGAAGAGAGACAGCAGAGAGTCATGTGGACAATTGTCTGTCAGGTTGGAAGCAGTGTGCCTCAGGGATCGGTGCTAGGTCCCCTGTTGTTTATCATTTATATTAATGATTTAGAGGAGGAGTGGTTAACTAGGTAAGTAAAAATGCAGATGATACGAAAATAGGGGGAGTGGTTGATAGTGAGGAAAGTTTTCTTGGATTACAGAAGGATTTGGTTTGTTTGGAAAGGTGGGCTGAAAGATGGCAGATGGAATTTAATGTAGACAAGTGTGAGGTGCTGCATTTTGGAAAAAATAACCAGAATAGGACATAATGCAGTTAAGGGAAAGGCATTGAGGAATGCAGAGGAACAGAGGAATCTTGGGGTTATGGTACAGAGTTCCTTGAAGGTGGATTCCCATGTAGACAAGGTAGTTAAGAAGGCATATGGCATGCTGACCTCTATAAATCATAGTATAGAGTATAGGAGCTGGGAAGTGATGCTGCAGCTGTTTAAGGCATTGGAGGTCAGGTTTGGAGTATTATCTGCAGTTCTGGTCTCCAAACTATAGAAAGGATATAGATAAGGTGGAGAGGGTGCAGAGAATATTTACAAGGATGTTGCCTGGCTTTCAGCATCTAGAGTACGGAGAAAGATTAAGGAGACTAGGACCATTCATTTGAACATAGACAGTTGAAAGGGGATTTGATAGAGGTATTTAAAATCATGGAGTAGATAGACTAGACGCAAGTAGACTCTTTCCCCTGAGGGCAGGGGAGATTGGAACAAAAGGGAATGTTAAGGGTAAGGGGACAAAACTTTAGGAGATGCTTCTTCACAGAGAGTGGTGGCAGAATGGAATGATCTTCCAGAGGATATAGTTGTGGCAGGGTCCTTTCTGTCATTTAAGAGAAGGTTGGATGAGTACATGGATATGAGGGGGTTGGAGGGTTATGGGTGGAGAGTGGGTGGTGGGATCCAGTGGAGTTGTTCAAGTGAACTGGCATGTACTCGAAGGGCCTATATGGCCTGTTTCTGTGCTGTAAACTGTTTTCTGGTTATATAATATATAACTGGTGTAAAAAGTTATATTGAAGTCACCTATATCTTACGTTAATAACTTTACATACATTTTGACAAATTTGTTGATCTATTCATATATTTAAACTTGTTCCCATTTTTATCTTTGCTTAAATAAACCTAATTTAGGAGCTTTCTCATAATATATAAGCTATTGAGATAAACTTCTTAACAGTTCCATCAACAATCAACTGTTCGAGATCAGTATGATCTTTTAATACCAGATCTGTTTCTAATTTCTCTCTTAAATAGGATCTCAATTGAAAATAATGTGATGGAATATTTGGATATGTATTTGGGAGATAATTGGTAAAATTAGAGTACATTACATACATACACACACTTTAAAACAGATCTTATTTGAAATACTGGAGATTTCATATTCATTCTGAATAAGGACAATGACAGGATGGGACACCGACAGGATACCCCCTGGTCCTCCAAGTTCACAGAAACAGCACGTAGGCAGACAGGATTGCCTAATGCCAAACTCATCCAGGAGGCAGAAGAGATAATATTGAGAGCAGAGAAAATGCAGCCTGCTGGCTCAGTGGATCGGTTGATCAACTGGTTTTGAATGAAAAGGAATGTAAGGACAAGAAGGATGAGGAACCTTTTGTTCCTGAAACACAAGGATGTATATTCCCTTCCTCCAACTTATGCTCCTCCTATGCCAGCTCCTATCTTTCCCCTCTCTCCTATGCTCTACCCTTCTTCACCTTCCCCTACTCCCCCACAGCTAAAGAAAGGAGAAGAAAGTAGGGATGGTATGATGACCCGTTCACAAAGTACTAGATTACCACCTCTATTGACAAGAGAGGGAGGAGACTTTAATTCAGAACAGTGTGAGACCCTCCGGGAGGGAAGGGCAGAACCCTTTGATTCATTTCCCGGAGAGCAGGAACCTAGACATTATAAAGGAGAGGATAAGCCAGAAATTAACTGGATGAGACCTTTACGGGAAGTTCCTGTGGGAGGGGGTCTCGGTTTCGTAAATGTGCCCCTGACTAGTACGGTGCGTAACTTTAAGAGAGAAATGACCTCCCTGATAGAGGATCCTCAGGGATGTGCTGAACAATTAGATCAGTTTTTGGGACCAAATATATATACATGGGATGAGTTAACATCGATCTTTAAGGCTCTGTTCACTTTGGATAAACGTGGAATGATTCGCCAGGCAGGGATTAGAGTCTGGGATAGAGAACACCAAGGGAGACCAGAGGCGTTACCTGGGGAACTTAAATTCCCCCTGGCAAAACCAAATTGGGATAAGAATACTAATGATGGTCGCACATTAATGGAGGAATATAGGGTTAATCTGATAAAAGGAATCAAGGAATCTGTTCCAAAGGAACAGAATTTTAAGAAAGCATTTGAGGTTCCCCAAGGTCCCGAGGAGATCCCCTCTGCATTTCTGAATAGATTGCGTACGGCCATACAGCAATATGGGGATCTGGATATAGAATCCCCAGCGGGTGTACAATTAGTATTAACGGGCTTCGTTACAAATTCAGCCCCAGACATTAGAAGGAAATTGCAGAAGACTGAGAATTGGCACGAACAGGGAATAACACAGCTTTTACAGATCGCACAAAGGGCATACATCCAGAGGTCTGAGGATAAACAGAAAGGAAAGGCTAAGATTTTGATGCAGGCAGTCAAGGAAGTCGTGGAGGGACAGCAAGGAAAAGGTAGGGGCTGTGTGCCAGCTCCTGGACATTGGGAGGAGCGCCGGGAGTGGGAGAATAGAGACCAGAGCAGGGGCAAGGGTAGAGGGGAATTCCGGGGACGACGACCATTCCCGGAACCTTGTGGTAATCCCGGTAGGAATTGGGAAACAGGACCATTAGTTTGCGACCATTGTAAAAAGGAGGGACATTTTAAGAGAGAATGCCCAATGCGAGCCAGGGAGACGCAATCTTACGCACTGATGGAAGCAGATTATGAATAGGGGGGTCACGGTTCTCAGTCAATACACACCGTGGGGCTGCACGGAGAACCATTGGTAAATTTAAGCATAGGACCCCACGGTGACAAGATGACCTTTTTAGTAGATTCTGGGGCAGCCCGGTCTAGTATTTTACAACCACCCGAGGGTGTTCAGATAGAGGGGTCAGTGATGATTTCGGGAGTAGGAGGAAGAGATTTTACGGTCCCTGTATTAAGGGATGTAAGAATACAAATGGGAGAGAAGATAGTAACGGAGGACATTCTACTAGTTCCCCAAGCTGGAGTTTGTTTGTTAGGACAAGATTTACAAGACCAATTGGCTATCGGCACCAGACAACAGGGATCAGGTATCGGGGTTCAATTGTATGTATTAACCGAGGAGGATCGGGAACTAATAAATTCTGGAGTATGGGCAAAAAGAGACAATAGAGGATTGTTAGATATTCCTCCCTTGCAAGTTACTTTAAAGGATCCTTAGCAAGTAATTAGACAAAAGCAGTATCCAATTCCGATGGCTGTCCGAAAGGGGCTGCAGCCAGTAATTGACCAGTTGGTGAAAGATGGTATACTCGAATCTTGTATGTCACCTTTTAATATCCCAATTTTGCCTGTCCAGAAACCAGATGGTGTGGCCACCGGAGTACTAACACAAGAGACAGCAGGCTGTAGACAGCCAGTTGCTTTTCTGTCAAAAGTTTTAGACCCTCTTTGTCGTGGTTGGCCAGAATGTGTGCAAGCCATCACAGCCACTTCTATTTTAGTTGAGGAAGGACAAAAGATTACGTTTGTTGCCCCGATGATAGTTCACACCCCTCACACAGTCCGCAATATTCTCTTACAACATGCTGGAAGGTGGCTTACAAACTCTAGAATTTTAAAATATGAAGCGATCCTAATGGATAGGGATGATTTGACCCTGATTACGAATAAAGAACACAATCAAGCAGCTTTCTTTGTTTCTCCAAATTCTGACAATACCATAAATGATTTAGAGCATGTATGTTTAGAGGTAATTGATTTACAGACCAAAATTAGAGAGAATTTAAGCGATGAGCCTTTACAGGAGGGTGAAAGGTGGTTTATTGATGGATCTTCCCGTTGCATTGATGGCACTCGTTATAGCGGGTATAGTGCAGTGGATGGGAAGGAAGGAGTAGTGATTGAAGCCGGTCACCTTCCCGGTCATTGATCAGCACAATCTTGTGAATTGTATGCCCTCTGTAGAGCTCTCCAGGGTCTAGAGAACGAGGTGGGCACAATCTACACAGACTCAAAGTACGCTTTTGGTGTAGTGCACACCTTTGGGAAGATCTGGAAAGAGCGGGGAATGATAACTGGGAAAGGACGAAAGTTGATCCATGAAAACTTAATTGTCCAATCTCTAGATGCTCTTACATTACCTGAGGAGATAGCTGTAGTTCATGTACGGGGCCATCAAAGTGGTGACAGTCCTGAAGCACAGGGGAACAGACAGGCAGATGCAGCTGCCAAACAGGCTGCGCTCACGGAGAAAATAGACATGCAGCTGTTACTGCCCACCCCATATGAGGTTCAAAAGGCTCCCATCTTTTCACGGGAAGAGGAGGTTTACATGAAGGACCAGGGAATGCGTCAAACTGCTGATGGGTTGTGGTGGACGGCAGAAGGACGCCAAGTGCTGAAGAAAGCCTTGGCTCGGCAAATTATTGATCAGCCCCACCGGCAGACACACTGGGGAACACAGGCACTTGTGGATACTTTTGTACGGTATTTTCATTGCTCGGGAATATACACTATAGCCAAGCAAAGTACTTGGGGTTGTCCAATCTGTCAGAGAGTAAATAAGAAAGCCTGGCAGTCGCGATATAGCTGTACGCCCGTTTCAACGAATACAAAGTGACTTTATGGAATTACCTAAGATAGGGGTTTACAAATACCTCCTGGTGATGGGTGATGGTAGATCATTTCACATGATGGGTTGAGGCTTTCCCGACCCCTAATGATCATGCCAGCACCGTTATCAGGATACTACTGGAGTCTGTGATTCCACGATATGATATGATTCAAACCATTGACTCAGATCGAGGTACACATTTTACCTCTCAGGTACTCCAGGGTGTGTGTAAAATACTGGGAATAGATTGGCAGCTACATACCCCATGGCACCCCCAGAGCTCAGGCCGTGTTGAACGAATGAATCAGACCTTGAAAAATCAGCTCACTCGACTTCATGAGGAAACTGGTCTCTCCTGGATTAAATGCTTACCCTTAGCTTTAATCAGGACTCACACAGCCCCTCATAAGGATCTTGCTGTCTCAGCATATATGATGTTTAGTTTTCCTTACATGGGATTCCACATTAATACCCCTACCCCTGAGGCTAACGACCAGTACATATCCAAATATTTAAAGGGATTTTCTGCCTCTCTATACGAATTAAAACGGAAGAGTTTATTAGCTCAAAACCCACCCCTGGAGTATTCTATTCATTCTATTAAACCTGGTGATTGGGTATATGTAAAAGCATGGCAAAATCACCAACTAAAACCTGTCTGGGATGGCCCCTATTGTGTACTTTTGATTACAGACACTGCCGTGCGAACGAAAGAAAAGGGATGGAGCCACATACAACGAATTAAACAAGCTGCTGATCCACGGACTAACGACATTGATAATCTACCCTCCACCTGGCATGGAGTCCCTCATCCTTCTGATCTAAAAGTTACACTACGCGGGGAAAAAGTGCTGTAATGCTATTTTTACGATTTGTTGTTATGTTTACTTGTTGGTTCCCAATTTTTGGGAAATCACCAAATTGCTCACGATGTATTAAGTCCTCCTGGAACAGGGGCAGCAGAGGTGACAATTATTTACCTTTAGAGTGTAGACAGGGCGCAGGTATAGAGTATAGTCATAGTGGGGTATGGGTTAATATAAGATCCCAACATGGACCAGGGGAACAGAACGGCCCTAGGGGAGTAGATTTGATTTGTATTTCGGCCTCTGCAGGTATTAAAAAGAGGAGTTTTAAAGAGATAGCACAAAGAAGATGGTGGGACAATGACAGACAGAATGTTAGTCAGGATTGTACATGTAGCAGAGATAGAGTGAATACATATGCTAATGTTCGCAGACAAGCTGCAACTCACAGGTTAAGTGACAAGAAACACCCCTCCCCAACTTTGTCTCCTGTAAATCATCCTTTGGGTCACACAGACATTCGGAATGTTAAGAACCACCACTGTAAGGGGAGTTCCAGTTGTAAACGACGTAAGCTGCTCCAGAACACCACAGCTGCTTGGCATTTAAATCGTTTAATCAGACTCCAGGCAGCCTTGGAGATCATCACCGAACAGACAGTGATGGCCCTGAATTTATGGGCTGAAGAAAGACGACAGATACGAGCCACAGTTCAACAAAACCGCCTGGCTCTCGATTACTCGTTGGCTGCTGAAGGCAGCGTTTGTGAAAGACTGGTTAAGGACAATGCTCACAACGGTCAGGCGGTTAAAGACACTTCTTCAGGAGTTCGAAAATCTTACCATGCCCAGGTTCAGACTTGGCAACCTTGGTGGGATGGACTAGACTTTTTATTGGTAACTGGAGTCTGATACCCACAGCCCTTATAGCAGCTGGACTCGCTATTCTGGCCATTATGGTGCTCCCCTGCCTAAAGACTTGTGTGCAGTATTTAATTCAACGGACCCCTCATCAGATCACTATAACCCAAAGGATGTATGTTTCCCAAATTCTGTCTGATGATGCTGAGACTGCAGTTCATTTACTGACCCGCTGGGAAAAAGACCAAGTTTACAAGTAATACATTCCAGTTGAGAAGTCACGAAGCGTAGCTAAAAGAAAAGTGAGGATTGTGAGAGATGAGTAAAACTGATATAAAAATATGAAGATGAGGAAACTAGTATAGATATATGGGTAAATGAATAAAACCAGTATGAATAGGATAGGAATAGATAATAGAATGTAGGAAGTAAAGAGTCTGAATAAGATAAGGGTCTTCTAGCCTTATGAGAGAGTCAGCAAGTTCCGCATATGTAATTAGTAAGCCTTAGACAGAATTAGCAAGTTCTGCATATAAGGCCCTGAGGGTTGGGAAGGTGTGAATAAGGATAATAAGGACAATGACATGATGGGACACCGACAGGATACCCCCTGGTGCTCCAAGTTCACAGAAACAGCATGTAGGCAGACAGGATTGCCTAATGCCAAACTCATCCAGGAGGCAGAAGAATGTAATGGGGAGGGTACTTCTATACTGAAATAAACTGTATAAAAGTTGGGGGAGCCCCAGTGTGTATGTGTATTCCCAGAGTAAGGGGAAGCACCCAACTTTGCATTGTTGTCTAATAAATGTTCTTTGTTCTCAATTTTTGTCTTGAGCAATTTCTGTGAAGGTACTTCTGTTTCTCACAGTGACTTTGCAGAAACTGTGACGAATGCTATGCACATTCCACAAGTGGCTGTAAATTGAAGTGAATGAATGGACTATTGTCTTTTCAGCCACAGCAAGAGAAAGGCTGTCTCTTGATACCTCTTTGCGGGAAGGACACTACTGGGTTCTTGTCAACCTAAAAACAACAGGTGAACCAGAAGATGAACTCCTATTGTTTGCTGGAGAAGGTCAGGGTTGTTTGTTTCAGGTGAGAGAGAGAAGGACACAGGCTTCCTGACAGTCAGAATCTCAGAGAGAGAGTGTAATGGAGGATTTAGACTAGCTTATGCAAGGAGGGATGCAGTTGCATCAGAAGACATAATCTCAATTCCACTATGAGGCCCAAGATGCATATTTAGTAGACACACTTAAATTCCACTATGGGGCCCAGGGATGCATATGAATCAGTAGACATTATCCAACTTCCACCTTGAGGCCAAGAGATGCAGTTGTCTTTTGTTGGTCGCAGACTGTCAGGAGATCTTGAAGATAATTAAATCATTTGTTCGAAGTGATAAGATCTGAAATAAACAACTTTTGGGTAATATAAGCCATGGTCCCACTGCTGAAGTTTGAGACTCTCCAAGAGGTGGCAACATCTCTCAGCAAGAAGAAGAACTTCAAGATTCCAAACCAATGTCCCAGTCCAGGGAGGTGGAGAAGCTGCTACCGGCGCCCAGACAACCTACTACAAGTGTGCAGTCATCACCTCGCTTTGGCAGTTGGGACCAGTCCAGGCATTGATAAGTATAATTGGGAAGGGCTTGCATATTGTAGTGTGAATTCAGCTTTAGATTTAGTAAAAAAAGACTTGTATAAACTTGAACTGCTCTCGGTGTGTGTGTCTATTTTCTTTCGGTAGCTTGAACACTGTGACCAATCTAAAACGAACAAAGTGAGAGGTACAAGTTTACCCAAGACAGAGAAAGACAGACAGAAGGGAGTCTTTGACTGAGTGTGACACAGAAAGCTGTAATAAGCAAAGGCTGGTGAGAACTGAAACAGAATCTCCAGAGCAGCCAATGGCTGGAAGTGCTATCTGTCTGATATTTCTCTTGGAATAAGGGGAGGGGAGAGTCACGTGATGGAGTAGTGGCCGGTCGGGGAACTCCAGCCCTCTCCGGAAAAGTTTTTAAAAAACACAGAAAACACAAAGGCACAAACACAAAAATTAAAATAAAGTGAAAGTAAAGGTGGGAAGAAAATGGCAGCAAAGAAAGAAAAGTAGAAAGCAACGGGAAGAAGAGAAGAAGAAAAGACATCGGAAGAAGAAGGTGAAGGCCTTACCTGTCCGAGGAGGCCCGCTGTGGAGAGAGAAGCCCGCTCCCTCAGGTCAGTCAAAGTCCCGAGCTCGGGACTACAAAAATGGCTCGCGGAGCCAAACAAAAGTGCGCAACCGTGCATCCGCGAGGGGTCGCGCATGCACAATGCGCATGACAAAAAAATTACTGATGGGAGGGGGGACCAGCTGAGGAGTCGATCTCCACAGCTGAGAATGACAGCCACAGCACAGCAACAAGAAGAGAACATAGAAAACAACAAGAACAAGAAAGAAGAGAGTAAAAAGAAATCAAGGAAACAACAGATGACCAACCCAGAGGAAGAAGAAGAAGAAGAACATAGAGAAATGGAAGAAGAAGGGAAGGGCAAGACAATGGATATATTTTTAAAAATAATATATGGAATCAGTAAAAGAAAGGCAATCACAAGAATTTAGTGAAATAAAAAGAAGAATTAAAAGTACAGAAGAAAAAATGAATAGATTAGAGATGGTCATGTCGGATATAGGAAAAAGAGTGGACAAGGTGGAAGAACAAGAAACAGCCGTAGAAATGGAAGTAGAGGACTTAAAAAAGAAATTAGAAGAATCTAATAAAAAAGTTAGAGACACAAGAGCTGTTAGCTCAGAAGATAGATATAATGGAAAATTATAATAGAAGAAATAATAAAAAGATAATGGGCCTTTTTTAAAAAATTTTATTTTTCACACCATAAACCACATTGACCATGATACATACATTTTCCTTTTCAAATATATAGTGTCCTTTTCTCCCCCTCCCTCCTCCCATCCCACCCTCCCTACCTCCCCCCTCCCTAACTCCCCCCATCCATTTAAAGTACAAAATCTAAGATACATTAAACCAGTCAAACAATGTTGTCATTCAATAAAAATAAACAAGAAATTCCACTGAGTCAATTCTTTTCATTTCCTTAATTTAGGTAGTGAATGTCCCCGGTAGGTTTTCTCTATTGTGTTTCATGTAATGCTCCCATATTTGTTCAAATATTTCAATATTATTTCTTAAACTATATGTTATTTTTTTCTAATGGAATACATTTATTCATTTCTATATACCATTGTTGTATTTTCAAATTATCTTCCAATTTCCAGGTTGACATAACACATTTTTTTGCTACGGCTAGAGCTATCTTAACAAATCTTTTTTGTGCACCATCCAAATCAATTCCAAATTCTTTTTTATATGTTACTTATGAGGAAGATCTCTGGATTTTTTGGTATATTGTTTTCTGTAATTTTATTTAATATCTGGTTTAGATCTTCCCAAAATTTTTCTACTTTCTCACATGTCCAGATTGCATGAATTGTTGTTCCCATTTCTTTTTTACATCGAAAACATCTGTCAGATACTGTTGGGTCCCATTTATTTAACTTTTGAGGTGTAATGTATAGCCTGTGTATCCAGTTATATTGTATCATATGTAACCTCGTATTTATTGTATTTCTCATTGTTCCAGAACATAACTTCTCCCATGTTTCCTTTTTTATCTTTATATTTAAATCTTGTTCCCATTTTTGTTTAGTTTTACCATTTGTTTCCTCATTCTCCTTTTCTTGCAGTTTAATATACATATTTGTTATAAATCTTTTGATTATCATTGTATCTGTAATCACATATTCAAAGTTACTTCCCTCTGGTAACCTCAGACTGCTTCCTAATTTGTCCTTCAAGTAGGATCTCAATTGGTAATATGCCAGCACTGTATCTTGAGTTATATTGTATTTATCTTTCATTTGTTCAAAGGATAATAATCTATTTCCTGAAAAACAATTTTCTTATTCTTTTGATCCCTTTTTTCTCCCATTCTCTAAAGGAAAGATAGTGGGCCTTAAGGAAGATGAAGAAGGCAAGAATATGAGAGAATTTATAAAAGATTGGATCCCCAGGGTCCTAGGAAGATCAGAATTACAGGAAGAAATGGAAATAGAAAGGGCACATAGAACATTAGCCCCTAAACCACAGCCACAACAAAAACCAAGATCCATCTTAGTAAAATTCCTAAGATATACAACAAGAGAAAATATATTGGAGAAAGCAATGAAGAAAATAAGAGAAGACAAAAAGCCACTGGAATACAAAGGTCAAAAAATTTTTTTCCATCCAGATATAAGTTTTGAACTCCTGAAGAAGCGGAAGGAGTTCAATACAGCAAAAGCAATCCTATGGAAAAAAGGATATAAATTTATGCTAAAGTACCCAGCGGTACTTAAAATAGTTATTCCAGGACAGCAAAACAGACTATTCTCGGATCTGGAGGAGGCACGAAAATTTGCAGATCAACTACAAAACAGACAGAGAGATGAAGACATGTAATGAGAGCAAAAATGACCATGAACTATATGTATGTGTGCATATGGGTATATATATATAAATATATAATTGTGTATGTATATATGTGTGTACATGAGTGTATGTGTATTTAAAAGAAAATATATAGTACCGCACGGATGGCAGTCTCTTCAATCTGAGGCGCCTGCAAGCTCACACCAAGACACAAGAGAAACTTGTCCGTGAACTACTCTTTGCAGATGATGCCGCTTTAGTTGCCCATTCAGAGCCAGCTCTTCAGCGCTTGACGTCCTGCTTTGCGGAAACTGCCAAAATGTTTGGCCTGGAAGTCAGCCTGAAGAAAACTGAGGTCCTCCATCAGCCAGCTCCCCACCATGTCTACCAGCCCCCCCACATCTCCATCGGGCACACAAAACTCAAAACGGTCAACCAGTTTACCTATCTCGGCTGCACCATTTCATCAGATGCAAGGATCGACAATGAGATAGACAACAGACTCGCCAAGGCAAATAGCGCCTTTGGAAGACTACACAAAAGAGTCTGGAAAAACAACCAACTGAAAAACCTCACAAAGATAAGTGTATACAGAGCCGTTGTCATACCCACACTCCTGTTCGGCTCCGAATCATGGGTCCTCTACCGGCACCACCTACGCTCCTAGAACGCTTCCACCAGCGTTGTCTCCGCTCCATCCTCAACATCCATTGGAGCGCTTACACCCCTAACGTCGAAGTACTCGAGATGGCAGAGGTCGACAGCATCGAGTCCACGCTGCTGAAGATCCAGCTGCGCTGGATGGGTCACGTCTCCAGAATGGAGGACCATCACCTTCCCAAGATCGTGTTATATGGCGAGCTCTCCACTGGCCACCGTGACAGAGGTGCACCAAAGAAAAGGTACAAGGACTGCCTAAAGAAATCTCTTGGTGCCTGCCACATTGACCACCGCCAGTGGGCTGATATCGCCTCAAACCGTGCATCTTGGCGCCTCACAGTTTGGCGAGCAGCAACCTCCTTTGAAGAAGACCGCAGAGCCCACCTCACTGACAAAAGGCAAAGGAGGAAAAACCCAACACCCAACCCCAACCAACCAATTTTCCCTTGCAACCGCTGCAATCGTGTCTGCCTGTCCCGCATCGGACTTGTCAGCCACAAACGAGCCTGCAGCTGACGTGGACTTTTTACCCCCTCCATAAATCTTCGTCCGCGAAGCCAAGCCAAAGAAGAATATAGAATATAGATAAGAATTAATAAGGGAAAGAAAGGGAAGAGAGGAAGTAAGGAGGGAATTAAGAGAGTGACCTTTGTTGGAAATGAAAATTAAAATCTTTTCTGGGGGGGTGGGTGGGGAGGAGTTACGGTCACTGCGAAATCAGTTGACGCTTACGAGTGAATTCGCAAATCCAAATGGAGAGGGGAGATGTGGTTGCCCGACAAGGGATAAAGGGCAACTCAGGAAGGGGAGGGGATAGTGGGGTTAAAGAAATTTTAGATAGGAGAATAAGGGAAATGTTTGATGTTTTAGAAATGTTGTCTTATAAAGTGTTCAAAACAAGAAAGCAGAAATGGATAAAAAGGAAAGGTCATGATGAGGAAATGGAAAGGAAAGGTAAACAAATTATGAAATGGCTCTGTTGAACTATATGACTTTAAATATTAATGGATTACATAACCAAATCAAAAGGAAGAAACTGCTAAATTTACTGAAAAAAGAAAAAAATTGATATAGCATTCGTGCAAGAAACACACTTAAATGAAATGGAGCACAAAAAATTAAAGAGAGATTGGATAGGACATGTAACAGCAGCGTCATATAATTCAAAAGCTAGAGGAGTAGCTATATTAATCAGTAAAAATGTACCAATTAAAATAGAAGAGGAAATAATAGATCCAGCAGGGAGATATGTAATGATAAAATGTCAGATATATTCGGAGTTTTGGAATTTACTCAATGTATATTCACCTAACGAAGAAGATCAAAAATTTATGCAAGATATTTTTTTGAAGATAGCAGACACGCAAGGGAACATACTAATAGGAGGGGATTTCAACCTTTATTTGGATTCAAACATGGATAAAACTGGGAAAAAAATTAACAGAAAGAACAAAGTTACCAAATTTATAATTAAATCGATGCAAGAAATGCAACTTTTGGATATATGGAGGAAAAAACACCCAAAGGAAAAGGAATATTCATATTATTCGGGTAGACATAAAACATACTCAAGAATAGACCTATTCCAGTTATCAGCTCGCATGCAAGACAGAGTTAGGAAAACAGAATAAAAGCTAGAATATTATCGGACCACTCACCCCTGATATTGACAATAGAGTTAGAGGACAACCCTCCAAGAATGTACAGATGGAGATTAAACTCCATGCTACTTAAAAGGCAGGATTTTAGAGAATTCATTGAAAGACAAATTAAAATGTACTTTGAAATAAATACGGAATCAGTGAAAGATAAGTTTATACTATGGGATGCAATTAAAGCATTCATCAGAGGGCAAATAATAAGTTATGTAACCAAGATGAAGAAGGACTACAATCAGGAAACAGAGCAGTTGGAAAGGGAAATAGCAAATATAGAAAAAGAATTAGCAATGAAGGAAGACACAACTGAAAGAAGAGAATTGGCAGATAAAAAAATAAAATATGAAACACTACAAACATATAAGGTGGAGAAGAACATAATGAAGACAAAACAGAAATATTATGAACTAGGAGAAAAAACGCACAAAATTCTAGCATGGCAGCTTAAGACAGAACAAACTAAGAGAATGGTATTGGCATCAAGGAAAAAAGACAAACAAATCACATATAATCCAACAGAGATTAATGAAAACTTCAGAGAATTCTATGAAGAATTATACCAAACTGAAAATGAAGGGAAAGAAGACAAAATAGATGAATTTTTAACTAAAATTGAACTACCAAAATTACAAATAGAGGAACAAAATAAATTAACAGAACCATTTGAAATTGTAGAAATACAAGAGATAATAAAAAAAACTACTGAATAATAAAACAACAGGAGAAAATGGATTCCCAATAGAATTCTATAAAACATTTAAAGATTTATTAATTCCTCCCCTCCTGGAAGTAATCAACCAGATTGATAAAACACAAAGCTTGCCAGATTCATGCAAAACAGCAATAATTACAGTAATACCAAAGACAGGGAAAGATCCACTCGCACCAGCATCATATAGACCAAAAGATTATAAGATAATAGCTAAACTATTAGCAAACAGATTAGCCGACTATGTACCAAAAATAGTAAATCTAGACCAAACTGGATTTATTAAAAAAAGACGAACAACAGACAATATTTATAAATTTATTAACTTAATTCATGCAGTACAAGGAAATAAAGCTCCAACAGTAGCGGTTGCTACAGTAGCGGTTATTCAAAGTACTACAAAAATTCAGTTTACAAGAAAAATATATTAATTGGATTAAAGCATTATATAAGGGGTCATTGGCGAAAGTGACAGTAAATGGATATATATCAAAACAATTTAACTTAAACTGATCGACAAGGCAGGGATGCCCACTATCGCCCTTATTGTTCACGTTAGCCATAGAACCAATAGCAGAATTGATAAGAACAGAAAATAAAATAAAAGGGATAAAAGTAAAAGACAAGGAATATAAAATCAGTTTATTTGCAGATGATGCTATAGTATACTTAACAGAACCAGAACTATCAATAAAAGAATTACATAAGAAATTGAAGGAATATGGAGAAGTGTCAGGATACAAGATTAACACAAATAAAAGTGAAGCAATGCCAATGAATAATGTGGATTTCTCAAAATTTAAGAAAGAATCACCATTCAGATGGCAAATGCAAGCAATACGATACCTAGGTATACAAATAAAAAAAACCTAGCCATCTATATAAACTCAATTATTATCCACTAATGAAAAAATTACAGTACGACTTAGAGCATTGGAAAGACTTACCACTAACACGAATAGGAAGGATAAACTGTATTAAAATGAACATTTTCCCAAGGATACAATACCTATTACAGGCATTGCCAATACACTTGACAGAGAAATTCTTCAAGGAGTTAAAGAAAATAATAAGGAAATTTTTATGGAAAAGGGGAAACCGAGGATAGCACTAGATAAATTAACAGAATGGTATAAACAAGGAGGCTTACAAGTGCCAAACTTTAAAAATTATTATAGAGCCGCACAATTAAGATACCTATCAGATTTTTATCAAACAAGGGAAAAGCCAGATTGGACTAGATTAGAACTAGATAAAATAGGGTAGAAGATACCTGAACATATATTATTTAAATGGGATGAAAAATTGGTACAATGTAGGAATTCTCCAGTATTACATCATCTGCTCAATATTTGGAAGAAGATTCATGTAGAAAGGAATAAAACAAATTACCAATTACCAAAACTAATACTGACGCAAAATCAGTTAATCACTTTTACAATAGATAACCTTTCCTTTAGAGAATGGGAGAAAAAAGGGATCAAAAGAATAGAAAATTGCTTTTCAGGAAATAGATTATTATCCTTTGAACAAATGAAGGATAAATATAATATAACTCATGATACAGTGTTGGCATACTACCAACTGAAATCCTACTTGAAGGACAAATTGGGAAGCAGTCTGAGGTTACCAGAGGGAAGTAATTTTGAATATGTGATTACAGACACAATGATAATCAAAAAATTTATAACAAACATGTATATTAAACTACAAGAAAATGAGAACGAGGAAACAAATGGTAAAACTAAACAAAAATGGGAACAAGATCTAAACATAAAGATAAAGAAGGAAACATGGGAGAAGTTATGCTCAGGAACTATGAGAAATACAATAAACACGAGGTTACGTATGATACAATATAACTGGATACACAGGCTATACATTACACCTCAAAAGTTAAAAGTGAAAAAATTTTGGGAAGATCTAAACCAGATATTAAATAAAATTACAAAAAGCAATATACCAAAATACCCAGAGATCTTCCTCCTAAGTAACATAAAAAACAAAGAATTTGGACTTGATTTGGATGGTGCACAAAAAAGATTTGTTAGGATAGCCCTAGCTGTAGCAAAAAAATGTATTATGTCAGCCTGGAAATTAGAAGATAACTTGAGAATACAACAATGGTATATAGAAATGAATAAATGTATTCCATTAGAAAAAATAACATATAATTTAAGAATTAATATTACAATATTTGAACAAATATGGGAGCCATACATGAAACACAATAGAGAAAACCTACTGGGGACATCTACCACCTAAAATGACAGAAGGAGAAGGGAATGAAAAGAATTGACTCAGTGGAATTTTTTGTTTATTTTTATTGAATGACAACATTGTTTGATGGGTTTAATGTATCTTAGATTCTGAACTTTAAATGAATGGGAGGGGAGGTAGGGAGGGTGGGATGGGAAGAGGGAGGGGGGGAGAAAACAACACTGTATATATTTGAAAAGGAAAATGTATGTATCTTGATCAATGTGGTCTATAGTGTGAAAAATTTTAAAAAATTTAAAAAAGGAATAAGGGGAGCAGAAAGGACCTCTGTGTAGCCTGAAAGAAAGAGGTTCTCATCTGCAGAATTCTGATGAGGCAAGTTTCATCAGCAAGATATTGAGGTAACTCGGTTTTGGAAATCCTGGAACAAAAAATCTCTCTCTGTAAACCCTATGAGAACCTTCCTGAGCAGTAAACATATACTTTTCAAGCACCAAAGCCTGGTGAACTTCATAAATGTTAAATTCTGTGCAAATATGAAGAATTGCCTGCCACCAGTGAACTTGGAGGAATTAGAAGTGAGATTGAACTGTGAACCAAAGAACTTTCTTAAATTTACACACACCTTGCATACACATGCATTTAGAATTAGAAGGGGGTTTAGTTAAGTTAATAGTGATAAGTTAAAGTTTGACTCTGTTTTCATGTTTAAAAAAAGCAACTTTAGTTTAAGTAACCATTTGTTGTGGTGAATCTCTATTGCTGCTGGGTTTTGGGGTCCTCTGAGTTCATAACAGTAACAAATATGTGTATTACATGGGATCTCATATTTAATTCTTCAGGGATTAAATGACATCAATCTATCATTCTCAGAACAATCTCTGGTCTTAGAAATTCCTTTAGTGTACTAGATATTTTAAAACAAAAGTTATCTTTTGAAAAAATCTATGAGAGGATTAATTAATGGTGTTTTTGGTGACAAGAGACTTCCATCATTTTCTAACTTAACCTTATTCTAAACATTGAGCAAATGTTTCAATCTCTGTCAACAACCATTAATCTTCGTTCCATTTATAACTAAGTTCCTCAGGTATACTTTCTCCAATCTTATTGAACTCAATTTCCAACCACGTCGGTCTATTTTCCCAAATCAGGAAACAAGAAACCTTAATTGCGCTGCTTTATAATAAAATCAGGAAGTTGGAGTCCGCTTATTTCATATTTCCATGTTATTTTTCTAATGATATTCTCGCCATCTTACCTTTCCAGAGAAATTTCCTAACTTGATTATTTAAATCCTGAAAAAATTTTGACCTACGGAAATTGGTAATGTCTGAAACAAATATTGAATTCTTGGAAAAATATTCATTTTGATACAATTAATCCTTCCAATTAAAGTTATAGGTAAATTTGTCAATGTTTTCAAATCTTCATTTATTTTATTAAATAATGGAATATAATGTAATTTATATAAAATTTTCAGATTATTACCTGTATGTATTCCTGAGCATTTTGTTATGAGCCAAGAGGACCCCAAATCACAGCAGCAATAGAAATTCACCAAGACAAATGGTTACTTCAACAAAAGTTGCTTTTAATTATCTTTAAAGATGAAAGCAGGATCAAACTCTAACTTATTTCTATTAACTTAACCCCCTTCTAACTCTAAGCGCACATGTATGTAATGTGTGTGTGTGTGTGTGTGTGTGTGTGTGTGTGTGTGTGTGTGTGTGTGTGTGTGTGTGTGTGTGTGTAAGTTTAGAAAAGTTCTTTGGTTCACAGTTCAATCTCACTTCTCACTCCTCCAAGTTCACTGGTTGCAGGCAATTCTTATGCTGTTTACAGAATTTAACATTTATACAGTTCACCAGATTTTGGTGCTTGAAAAGTAAATGGTTACCACTCAGGAAGGTTCTTGTAGGTTTTCAGAGAGAGATTTGTTGTTCGCTGGACTCCCACAACTGATTCCTTGTAACCAGCCACTTCAGTGTCTTGCCAAAGAAACTTGCCCCATCAAGGTTTTCCAGGTCACCACAGAGTTCCTCTTTGTTTCTCTTCTTTCAAGTGAAACATTAGGCAGCCAGTCCTCTCCTCTTGTATGGACCACAAGTCCTTTGACCAGGCTGAACTAAGCACTCACAACCCGTCTTCCAAATGAGGTATTCCACAAGCTTGCCAGTTTGTCCTGTTCCTGTCCCAGATGCTGCTACTGAACTGAATTCTCTCTCTCTAGGCACTTTCAGGTGGCCAACTGACCCACTTGTAAAGCCACATATCTTGGCAAAATGTGGCTGTGGGAAGGCCACATTAATGTGCAGGAGGCACCTGCAAGGCGAGTTTGGTAACGCTCCTCCGAGAAGGATAATCCCCACAGCTCAGTGGCCTCCCCAGCTATATGAATTAAGTGGCTGCATTCGGATCACAGTAAGCTGGAAAGCACCTGACAGCTCCTCTCCCAGTCCCCACATTGTCGGGCGTCCAGCACAGGCTGTCAGCACGGGTACGTCCCCACACTGATCCCGCTGCCCTGCTCTCTTTCCCCACTCATGAAATCAGTCCCCACACTGTCAGGCAGCTGGTGCAAGCTGTCCCCACACTGTCGGGGCTAATTTCAGGAGTGGGGAGAAGGGGGCTGGAGTGGCCGGTGGGGGAGAAGGGGGCTGGTTGAAACAATTCCAGTACCCGACTTGAGCACCTTCTTCTCCCCCACCAGCCACTCCAGCCCCCATACTCACCTGCCAGCGCTCCAGTCTCCTCCCCCTTTGGCCACTCCAGCTCCCGTGCTCACCCGTCGGTGCTCCAGCTTCCTCCCCGTCTGGCCACTCCAGCTCCCGTACTCACCTGTGTTGAAGTGTTTGTATGCAACCTACACTAAAAAACCTGCCACAATTTATCTCCTATAAAACATATCTATGTACAATATAAAATATAATATAATCTGTCACAATTTAATCCCAGTATCAGTCCACTTAAATTGAACATCTTTTTGACATTGTGAATAATCACCATGTACTAATTCTATTACCTCACTTTTATCTCAATTTATTTTATAACCTGAAACTCTTCCACAATTTACCAATTGTTTATAAAGTCTAGATAATGATAATTATTGTTGAGTTAAATATACCACACATTATCTACAAATAGACTAATCTTACAATCAGTTTGATTTACCATAAAATCTTTCAATAGCTGGTCCATACAGATTATTTGTGCAAGAGGTTTTATAGCCAAAGCGAACAAAGCTGGAGATAAGGGACATCCCTGTCTACTTGATCTGGACAAATTAAATGATTGTGTTATCTGTCCAATAGTTATTACTTTAGTTTTAGGACTTTTATAAAGAGCTCTAATCCAATTTACAAAATTGTCCAAAACCAAACTTACCTCAAACCTTAAATAAAAAGTCCCATTCTAGTCTATCAAACGTTTTTTTCTGCATCCAATGCAGCTCCAACACTTAAATTCTTCTTCTTTTGTGCTGAAGAATATGCTCAGGGTTGATCTAAAGTTCATGTAACAGAAGGCACTGATTTGTTGCAATTAATATAATGTACAGGAAGGTGGGTTTCCCCTTTTTTCTGATGGATGAGAAATTGATACGATATTATCTATTCTCATGTTAGATGTAACTGTTGATTAAATCAAGTTTTTTTTCCATGGGTCAGGGGGATGTGTTAAGTTGGTTTCTGGCAGCTGCATGTGTTTTTGTGGCTTGGCCATGACCATTAAAATGGAGGGAGGTGGTGCTGGCTCTTCCAGTACTTGTTGGGTGGAAATTTTTGTTTCTTTTTCTTTTATTTCCATTTTAATAATTAAACGTATTTAATCTGAAGTATTTTAATGTTTTTGGATTGCAGATGATGACGCAGAGGACCAAATTATTTTCTGGAGATTCTTCCTGGATGAGAGTGATAAAAATGGATTTTAAAAATAAGGAAAATGAATAGAGCCATTACAATTATAAGTTTTAATATTAATGGGATTAACAGTGCAATAAAAAGAAAGAACATTTTGTCTTATATTAAGAAATTAGTGGATATTGCTTTTTAACAAGAGACTTATTTAACCAAAAAAAGAACATCTAAAACTAAAAATAGATTGGGTAGATCAAGTTTTTTTTTTTAACTTCACTTAATTCTAAAGCTGGGGGAGTGACAATTTTATTTAAGAAAGATTTACCAAATAAAGTTCAGGGTGTGACTACTGGGTGACTGGGGGTGGGGGCACTTCAGAGTGTGAGGATCCTGCAGGTAGATTATATAATGGTAAATTGTCAAATATTTTCCGAGGAATTGGATTTTATTACGTTTATACGCACCAAATTTAGACGATGAAAAATGTATGCAAGGCACTTTTTTAAAATTTGGCAGATAGTAGAGATAGTACTTATAAACATCTGGATAGACGGGGTCTGATCAGGAGCACTCAACATGGATTTGTGGGAGGAAGGTCATGTTTGACCAATCTGACTGAATTTTTTGAAGAGGTGACTAGGAATGTGGATGAGGGTAGCGCAGTGGATGTTGTCTATATGGACTTCAGTAAGGCCTTCGATAAGGTACCACATGGAAGGTTAGTTCGGAAGGTGCAGTCTTTAGGTATAAATTTTAAGATAGTCAAATGGATTGAATATTGGCTGAAAGGGAGAGGCCAAAAGGTGGTAGTGGATAATTGTCTGTCAGGTTGGAGGCCAGTGACCAATGGTGTGCCTCAAGGATCTGTATTGGGCCCATTGTTGTTCATTATATACATTAATGATCTAGATGATGGGGTGGTGAATTGGATTAGTAAATATGCAGACGATACTAAGATAGGTGGAATAGTGGATAATGAAGAAGGTTTTCAAGGATTGCAGAGGGATTTGGGCTGCTTAGAAAAGTGGGCTGAAAAATGGCAGATGGAATTTAATGCTGATAAATGTGAGGTGCTTCATTTTGGTAAGAAAAATCAGAATAGGACATACGTGGTAAATGGGAGAGCATTGAGGAATACAGAAGAGCAGAAAGATTTAGGAGTAACGGTACATCGGTCCCTGAAGGTAGAAACTCACGTGAATAGGGTGGTGAAGAAGGCTTTTAGTATGCTGGCCTTTATCAATCATTGCATGGAATATAGGAGTTGGGAGGTGATGTTGAGATTGTATAAGACGTTGGTGCGGCCTAATTTGGAGTTCTGTATGCAGTTCTGGTCGCCTAATTATAGGAAGGATATTAACAGAGTGGAGAGAGTGCAGAGAAGGTTTACCAGAATGTTGCCTGGGTTTAAGCATCTGGAGTATGGGGAGAGATTGGACAGATTGGGTCTTTATTCTTTGGAGCGTAGAAGGTTGAGAGGGGATTTGATAGAAGTATTTAAGATTATGAAAGGGATAGACAGAATGGATGTGGATAGACTATTTCCGTTAAGAGGAGGAAAGATTAAAACAAGAGGACATGAGTTAAGAATTAAGGGGCAGAGGTTTAGAGGTAACATGAGGGGGAACTTCTTTACTCAGAGAGTGGTAGCCATGTGGAATGATCTTCCGGGAGAAATAGTGGCGGCGGAGTCAATTGTATTATTTAAGAAAAGGTTGGACAGGTATATGGATGAGAAGAAGATGGAGGGTTATGGGCATTGTGCAGGGAGGTGGGACTAGAAAGGGGTGTTTGGTTCGGTGCGGACTAGAAGGGCCTAATGGCCTGTTTCCGTGCTGTAATTGTTATGTTTTTTATGTTTTTTATGTTTATGAAAATATTTTCATAGGAGGTGATTTCAATTTTTGATTGGATCCTTCGATGGGTCATCAAAAACATCAGTTTAATCTAAGGCAACTAAAACGATGTTATGTTTAATAAAGGATTTAAACAGTCGATATCGGGAGAAAGATACATCCCAGGGATAGAGATTATTCTTTTTATTCTAATAGATTTGATATATATTCTAGAATTGATTTATTTTTACTTTCAGCTCAAAATCAATCAAGGGTTTTGAATGTTGTTTATAAAGCCAGAATAATATCCCATCATTCTCCATTATTGATGGAATTGAAATTTACTGAAAAACAACAGTCAGTATATAGATGGAGATTAAGTTCTTGTTATTAAAAAGGGAATATTTTTGTGCTTTTGTAAGGCAGCATATTGAATTATTTTGTGATACTAATTTCCATTCAATAGAGGATAAATTTATTATTTGGGATAATTAAAAGCTTATTTGCTAGGACAGATTATAAGTTTCACTTCAACAATTAAAGAGGATTATATGAGAGATGCAGATAAATTAGAAAAAAGAAATAACAGTTTGGAAAAAGATATTCAAAAATCCCCGTCAGAGGATAAACACAGGCGTTTAATTAATAAGCAGTTACAAGTTGACTTATAGAACAGAGAAAATGATCCTTAGATCTAAACTGTCTTGAATTAGGAGTAAGAACTCATAAAGTTCTGGCCTGGCAGTTAAAGGCAGAACAAACTTCGAGAACGATTAATGCAACACAACGAGATGATAAGAAAGGTGACATTTAAATCATAAGAAATAAATGAAAACTTTTAGGGAATTTTATGAAAAATTATACACTTCGGAATCATTACAGGATGAAACTATTATAGCGTGGAGCCCACAATAATCACATTGACATGATGGAATGATTAAACGGCTTTATTGACAAAAACCCTGAGCATTACTGATACACGACTTGAACAGGTTCTAGGTACAGGTTCCAGGTACAGGGGGAAAGTCCCAGAATGCCAGCCTTTATTGGGAAAGCCGGGGGGAAGCAAAGGGAGGGGTCAGGGAGGTTCAGACTGGCCAGTCCATACATCTATGTAAATGCCTTTCACCACATATAGATAATTATTTGTCACAAATAACATCACCTTGATTAACTGAGACAGATAAAGACAATTTGGATGGACCTGTTTACTGAGCAAGAAGTGAACAAAGCACTTAGTTGTTTACAGAATAATAAGTCTCCTGGGGAGGATGGTTTCCCAGTGGAATTCTACAAAGATTTAATAATCCCTCTATTTATGCAGGTAATAGAACAAGCTTTTAGGCTACACATTCTTCCAGAAACTTTTCCTGCAGCGATAATTACGGTTATTCCTACAAAAAGTTATGTTCCATTAAAACCAGCTTCATGTAGACCTATTTCATTGTTAGATGTTGATTATAAAATTGTGGCAAAGATACTAGCAAATAGAATAAATGATTGTCTTCCTGAATTAATAAATATGGACCAAATGGGTTTTGTTAAAAACAGACAAAGCTCTGAAAATTTTGTGAGTTAATTAAGTAGAATTCATCCTGCTGAGTTTTTCCAGCACTTCTGCACCTTCCACTCAGCCCCCAGCTTCTGCAGTTCCTTCTTTAACCCCGTTGGGACTGAAATCCCCTCTTTTGTGGAAAAAATATCCTGTTTCCTTGTTGCTTTAATCCGGCTTCCCACCCGGGGCCTTTCCTGCAGGAGGACGAGGTGAAATTTTGCAACGCTGTGAGGGTGCGGTGGAAAATACCACAAGACCAAGGAGCAGAAGGAGGCTGTTCGGCCCATCGAGTCTGCTCTGCCACTCCACCCTGAGCTAAACCTTTCTCATTCCCAGTTCCAGCATTTCCCCTTGACACTGTTACGGAATAAGTTAATGAAATAGATCTGAAAGGGGGGAGTGGGGTAAGATGGCGAGGTCTAGTTATTAAGGATGCACATCACAAACGAAACATTTGCCAGGCAGGAGTAGACTTCACAGGTGGGTGTTAATGGACCAACATGTTTGAACAGTGTCCAGGCTCAAGAACTGAGAGCTCTTTTGCTAGACTGGTGCCAGAGTTTTAAATGTCTGGTTGTTGTCCTAAGAGAGGCCACGTGGTTTAGAAACAGAGAAAACATTCATTATTTGGGAGGGTACTCTGCCGCAGTTTCATGGTGAAGACGTAAGTTGCAGGACCCCATTTCAAGATGGGTTTTGGGTTCGAGTTCAGCCTTAACAAAATCTCTGCAGTCAATTACAAGAGGATGTGGCTGGTTATTGTGTTTCTCTTGGAGGACGGGATGTGGTGGTACGAATATGTGACTGCCAATGGGGAGCTGGCCCATCCCCCATCTGGTAACTCCTCCCCTTGTGACCCTGTAATAAAGGTCGACCTCCCTCTCCACTTGGAATTGGGCCAGTCTTAAGTGCAATAAAGCCTATTGTTTCCCACTCTACGATGGGTTCTCAACCTTTTTTGCCTAAGGCCCCAATTTAATTTTCAAAAATACCCTAACCCTGCCCCTCCCCCCGTTAGTGGAAAAGGTTATATTCAAAATAAGTTTTAATTAATTTCCAGTCGATTTCCCTTAGCTTGTAGCCAATCACTAACAGCACTGAAGCCACATTCTACTCAATAAGACAATGGAAAATGTATCAATAGTTCCCTTGCTAAAGTGGTCGAGTTTGGGTCCTTCTTTTCGACCGTTAGACGGTCACATCCTGGTTCCTTTCACTTGGGATAGAGTTTTCCCAGATTCCTTGTGTTGCAACCCCGATAACTCCTCTTGGTATTGCACTGGAACTGCAGACGTCCACCAGCGATGGCTGAGTTCACCAAGAGGGAAAATCCGTGGCCTTTAAATCACAGAATCTACCGTTGAAGTCGGTAACCGACATTTTCAAATGGGCAAACCAACATATTAAATTATTTCCTAAAATATTCCTACTGCCCTCTAAAATATTCCCTCGTCCCACCGGTGGGGTATACGCCCCACCGTGAGAATCTATGCTATCCAGCTTTGGAGATATTGATAGGGGGAAAAGAAGAACTCTGGAGGAAGAGGTCATCTTTTGGAAAACTCCATGACAGAGGCAAGTTTCTTTGGCAATCTGATTGAAAAAGATCAGATTGTGTGTGTGTGTGTCCAACGAACAACGAGCCTCTCTCTGAAGCCAACAAAAGACCTTCCTGAGTGGTAACAATTTCAGTTAAAGCACCAGAGCCTGGTGAAGATCAAAAATGTTAAATTCTGTGCACAGTGCGGAAGATTGCCCGATCCCAGTGAACTTGGAGAAGTGAAGATTGAATGATGGGACAGCAAAACGAAGAATTTTCCTGAACACATCCACATTACCGACAGGTGCGCTCAGAATTAGAAGGGGGTTGTATTCGGTTGAGTTAATCGTAATAAGTTGAAGATTGATCTCATTATTCTGTGTTAAGATAATAAAAGCCCTTGTCTTGGTGAATTTCAGTGGCTGCCGGAATTTTTGAGCTCTTTGGGCTCGAGACACCCTGACTGCAAAAGTACCGTGGCCTCTGAAGTCCTTTTGGGGCTCAGAACAATCCCCTGACTCATTCGATACTGATTAATCTTCCCCAACGATCGGACTGAACGTGCCAACGAATTCCACAGACCCACGACCCTCCGGCTAAAGACACCCTCGTCCCTCTTTTGAAGGGGTCCCTTCTCATTTAAAGACCCGCGGTCCTGGATTCACCCACCACGGGGAAACACCTTATTCCCAATAATTTAAGTGTTCATTTCTATGAGATCCCCTCTCGTTATTCCATACTCTAACGCACAGAATCCACTAAATGTTATCCCCTGCCTTCCAGGGATCGTCCCCGTAGATCTTCTCTGGAATCTCTCCAACATTAGTACATCCCTTCGAAGATAAAGGGTCCCAAACTGCACCCAGTTCTCCAGATGAGGGCCCCATCGAGCCTCATCTATCTCTCTTCCCCCTTGTGATGCACCATCAATTACCACAAAAAGACTGAGGTTGTGGAACTGAATCGGCTTTTATTGGCTATGGACTGGAGCAGCAGCCACCCCCCCCCCCCCACCCACCCCGGCCTCGGCTGATCATGACGGGGTGAATGGGGAGCATGCAAAGGTGGTGAGAGGCAGGGTTGGTCTTGGGAGGCCAGTCCAGCCGCTAGTAGCCAACACAGCAGCAGCTATTTCCTTCACTCCTGGTCCCAGAATTTTAAATGTGGACGTACCGCCCGTAACCGGCATCTTCAGCCCAAGGGCCCAATTCCATCCCATTAGTGATTTCCCTGGTGCATCTCGAACGGTGGGAGGAGACTGGAGCCCCCAGGGGAAAGCCCACGCAGGCCCGGAGAGAACATCCGTACTCCTCACAGGCAGCGTGGGACTTGAACCCCCGGTCCCCATCGCTGGTGCTGTAAAGGCATTGCGCTGACCGCCCGACGAGCGCAAGCTTTGTCGACATTGAGTCGAAGCCCTTGATGGGCTATCAAAAATTCCAGAGAAGTTTTCTGACGGAGAGGCTTTTATTTCCGTGAACAGAAGGCATGCTTCGTGTAGCTGCCCCGATTTTGTCCTGGGGATGGGGGGGGGGGGGGGTGGGTGGGGGGGCGGAGGAGTGGGGTTAAGGGGAATCAAAGGAGAAGAGCCACGGGTACAATCAGCGAAGGGCCATACACGTACAGACTGTATGAACAGGGGTCCCACTGCAGGCCCTGACCTTTCAGATTCCAGGGCGTTGTAGCAAACACAGCTTCCAATCTCGATTTATTGTCAGACACAAGTCACATCCAACTCTGAGATCCTTTATCCTGTGGGCGCGGCAGAATCACCATTAATTGGTCGTGCAAAAAATAAACGGTACACAGCGTGAACACGTAAATAGATAAAAGAACTGTGTAGAGATAACGAATGTAAACAAACTGATTGTGCAACATGGGGAGAATTAGTAAAGTGCACGAGTCAGAGTCCGTCTTGAGTCCTTGGTTGAGTTTGTCGTCGAGGAGTCTGATGGTGGAGGGGTGGCCACTGTCCTTGAACTTGGTGGGGCGAGTCTCGTTGCACCTCTCTCCTGATGGCGAGAACAGAGCGTGTGCTGGGTGGTGGGGTCCTTGAAGATCGCTGCTGCCCTCTGACGGCAGCACTACCCGGAGATGGGGAGAGTACTGCCCGTGATGTTCTTGGGCTGTGTCCACAACCTTTTGTGAGAGATAATAGATTATAGGAAGTAAAGTTAGTATGAATAAAATAAAGAATAATAGACTAGACTAGAGGAAGTTAAGTAAGTGCTGAATAGGGATGAATTCCGATGAGAGTGTGAGAGTTACGCAAGTACAATAGAAGAAAGATCTTATAGTGATAGAAAGAATTAGCAAGTTCTGCATATAGAATTAGTAAGTCCTGGGGGTTGACATTCATGAATAAGGACAATGACATGATGGGACCCAGACAGGATACCCCATGGTCTTTCAAGTTTACAGAAACTGCAGGTAGGCAGACAGAATTACCAAATGCCAAACCAATCCAGGAGACAGAAGAATATTAAGGGAGGGGGGGTATCTCTACACCAAAATGAACTGTATAAAAGTTGGGTGAGCCCCAGTATGTGTGTGTATTCCCATGGTAGGGGAAGCACCCAACTTTGCACTGTTGTATAATAAATGTTCTTTGTTCTCAATTTTTGTCTCGAGTGAAATCTGTGAAGGTACTTCTGTTTCTCACAAAAGTGAGAAAAGTCCGGGATCCCACTCCCTCCACTGACAGAGTGCCCGACAACGGGGGTAGGTGCACCCCGGCTGATTCAGCTGGACTCCCGGACGAAGGGTGACTGGTCAGTGGTCGAAGCGAGTGATATCCGAGAGGAGGCATTGAGAACAAAAGATGGGAGGACGGTAAGGAAGTGCGCTAGGAATAGCTACTGGATCCCGGTAAGAGGAATTTATTTACTTGCAAGTATGGGAGGAGTAAGTAGCAAGGGAAACAGTCCTGGAGAAGGACGAGAAGATCAGATACCTAAACATAGTCCGTTAGGATTAATGTTATCTGATTGGGGTGCGGGGAAAACCCGTGGAAAAGATAAACAGATCATGGTCAGGTATTGCTATCAGGAATGGGTTAAGAATCCGATAAGAGGGAGTTCGGTATATTGGCCAAAGTTCGGATCCGACGAGGACTGGATGTGTCAGGCATTGAACATCTGGCTGTACCAAAATCAAGGAGGTAAATCCGAGAGCAGAGAATATGCAGCCTGTTGGCTCAGTGGATCGTTTGATCAAATGATTTTGAGCGAAAAGGATTGTAAGAACAAGAAGGACGAGGAACCCTCTGCCCCTGAAATATAAGGATGGGATGTGTTACATTCCCTTCCTCCACCTTATGCTCCCCCTGTGCCGGCTCCTATCTCCCCCCTCTCACCTACGCTTTACCCTTCTTTACCTTCCCCTCTTCCTCCACAGTTAGAGAAAGAAAAAGAAAGTTGGGGTGGTATGGTGACCCACTCACAGAGTACAAGATTACCGCCTCACTTGACACGAGAGGGAGGAGACTTTGATTATGAGGATCATTCAGAACATCATAGAGGAGGGGATAAGCCAGAAATTAACTGGATGAGACCTTTACGAGAGGTTCCCTTGGGAGGAGATGTGGGGGGTCTCGGGTTCATAAATGTGTCTCTGACCAGTATGGAGGTGCGCAATTTTAAGAAGAAAATGACCTCTCTGATAGAAGACCCTCAGGAATGTGCAGAACAATTAGATCAATTTTTGGGACCTAATATATATACCTGGGATGAATTAATGTCTATCTTTAAGACTCTGTTTACTTTGGATGAGCGTGGAATGATTCGCCAGGCAGGCATTAGAGTCTGGGATAGGGAACACCAAGGGGTACCAGAGGCAATACCTGGAGAAGCTAAATTTCCCCTGGCGAATCCAAATTGCAATAGGACTACTAATGATGGTCGCATGCAAATGGATGAGTACAGGGTTAATCTAATAAAAGGAATGAAGGAGTCTGTTCCAAAAGGACAGAACTTTAAGAAGGCATTTGAGGTTCCCCAATGTCCCGAGGATACCCCTTCTGCATTTCTGAATAGATTGCGTGTGGCCATACAGCAGTATGGGGGGTTGGATATAGGATCCCCAGCAGGTGAACAGTTGGTATTGAAGGGCTTTGTTACTAATTCAGCCGCAGATATCAGGAAGAAATTACAAAAGACAGAGAATTGGTATGAACAGGGAATAACACAGCTTTTACAGATCACACAAAGGGCATACGTCCAGAGGTCTGAAGATAAACAGAAAGGAAAGGCTAAGATTTGGATGCAGGCAGTCAAGGAGGTTGTGGAGGGACAGCAGGGAAATGTTAGAAGCTGTGAGCCAGCTCCTGGAAGTTGGGAGGAGCGCCAGGGGTGGGGAAGTAGAGACCAGAGCAGAAGCAGGGGTAGAGGAGAATTCTGGGGACGACGACCATCCCCGGGACCCCGTGGAGACCCTGGTAGAAATTGGGAAACAGGAGCATTAGTTTGCTATTATTGTAAAAAGGAGGGACACTTTAAGAGGGAATGCCCAATGCGAGCCAGGGAGACGCGATCTTATGCATTGATGGAGGCAGATTATGAATAGGGGGGGCCACGGTTCTCAGTCAATACACACCGTGCGGCTGCACGGAGAACCATTGGTGAATTTAAGCATAGGACCCCACGGTGACGAGATGACTTTTCTAGTAGATTTTGGGGAAGCCCGGTCTAGTATTTTACAACGGCCCGAGGGTGTTAAAACAGAAGGGACAGGGAGGGAGTCACGTGATATAGTGGCCGGTCAGGGAATTCCAGCCCTCTCCCGAAAAGTTTTAAAAAAAACACACAAAGCACAAAGGTACAAGATTAAAATTTATAATAAAGTAAAAATAAAGGTGAGAAGAAAATGGCAGCGAAGAGAGAAAAGTCAAAAACAACGGAAAGAAAAGAGGAAGAAAGAATGTCGGAAGAAGAAGGTGAAGGCCTTACCTGTCCGAAGAGGCCTGCCGCGGAGAGAGAAACCCGCTCCCACAGGTCAGTGGAAGTCCCGGGCTCAGGACTACAAAAATGGCTCGAGGAGCCGAGTAAAAATGCGCAACCGCGCATGAAAAAAACCACACTGACGGGAGGGGGGAACAGCTGCGGAGTCGATCTCCACAGCTGAGAGAGACACCTGCAGCACAGCAGCAGGTGCAGAACACAGACAATAACGACAACAAGAAAGAAGAGGGTAAAAAGAAAACAAGGAAACAACAGATGGTCAACCCAGAGGAAGAAGAAGAAGAAGAACAGAAAGAAGTGGAAGAAGAAGAGAAAGGCAAGACAATGGATGTAGCTTTTTTTAAAGAATATATGGAATCAGTGAAAGAATGGCAATTACAAGAATTTAATGAGATAAAAAGAAGAATTAAGAGTGCAGAAGAAAAAATGAATAAAATAGAAATGGTCATATCAGAGATAGGAAAAAGAGTGGAAAATATGGAAGAACGAGAAATAATTGTAGAAATGGAAGTAGAGGACTTAAAAGAGAAATTAGAAGAATCTAATAAAAAAGTTAAAGAGGCACATGAGCTGTTAGCTCAGAAGATAGATATAATAGAAAACTATAATAGAAGAAATAATATAAAGATAGTGGGCCTTAAGGAAGATGAAGAAGGCAAGAATATGAGAGAATTTATAAAAGATTGGATCCCCAGGGTCCTAGGAAGACCAGAATTACAGGAAGAAATGGAAATAGAGAGGGCACATAGAACTTTAGCCCCGAAACCACAACCGCAGCAAAAACCAAGATGCATTTTAGTAAAATTCTTAAGATATACAACAAGAGAAAATATATTGGAGAAAGCAATGAAGAAAATAAGAGAAGACAAAAAGCCACTGGAATATAAAGGTCAAAAATGTTTTTCTATCCAGACATAAGTTTTGAACTCCTGAAGAAGAGGAAGGAGTTCAATACAGCAAAAATGATCTTATGGAAAAAAGGATATAAATTTAAGTTAAAGTACCCAGCGGTACTTAAAATAGTTATTCCAGGGCAACAAAACAGACTATTCTCGGATCCAGAGGAAGCAAGGAAATTTGCAGAACAACTACAAAACAAGCAGAGAGATGAAGACATGTAATGAGAGTAAAAATGACCACGAACTATATGTATGTGTGTAAAGGGGTATATGTGTGTATATATATAGTGTGCATACATGAATGTATCCGTATTTAGAGGAAAATATATAGAGTATAGACAAGAATTAATAAAGGAGGGAAAGGGAATAGAGGGAATAAGGAGGGAATTAAAAGAGTGATCTTTATTACATATGAAAATTGAAATCTTTTCTGGGGGGGGCTGGGTGGGGAGGAGTTACGGTCACTGCAAAATCAGTTAACGTTTGCGAGTGAATTCGCAAATCCAAATGGAGAGGGGAGATGTGGTTGCCCGACAAGGGATAGAGGGCAACTCAGGAGGGGAAGGGGAGAATGGGGTTAAAGAAGTTTTAAATAGGAGAATAAGGAAAATGTTTGATGTTTTAGAAATGTTGTCTTATAAAGTGTTCAAAACAAGAAAGCAGAAATGGATAAGAAGGAAAAGTGATGATAGAGAAAAGGAAAGGGAAGATAAACAAAGTATGAAATGGCTACGCTGAACTATATGACTTTAAATATTAACGGAATACATAACCAAATTAAAAGGAAGAAACTGCTAAATTTACTGAAAAAAGAAAAAAATTGATATAGCATTTGTGCAAGAAACATATTTAACTGAATTGGAGCACAAGAAATTAAAGAGAGATTGGGTAGGACATGTAACAGCAGCGTTGTATAATTCAAAAGCAAGAGCAGTAGCTATATTAATTAGTAAAAATGTGCCAATTAAAATAGAAGAGGAAATAATAGATCCAGCAGGGAGATATGTGGTGATAAAATGTCAGATATATTCGGAGTTTTGGAATCTACTCAATGTATATTCATCTAATGAAGAAGATCAAAAGTTTATGCAAGATATTTTTTTGAAGATAGCAGATATGCAAGGGAACA
This sequence comes from Narcine bancroftii, assembly GCF_036971445.1. Lineage (NCBI taxonomy): Eukaryota > Metazoa > Chordata > Chondrichthyes > Torpediniformes > Narcinidae > Narcine > Narcine bancroftii. Next base: position 232,677,906 of record NC_091471.1, on the reverse strand, counting down.
TATTAATAGGAGGGGATTTCAACCTGAATTTGGATTCAAATATGGACAAAACTGGGAAAAAAATTAACAGAAAGAACAAAGTAACCAAATTTATAATTAAATCAATGGAAGAAATGCAACTTTTGGATATATGGAGGAAACAACACCCAAATGAAAAGGAATATTCATATTACTCGGGTAGACATAAAACATACTCAAGAATAGACCTATTTTTGTTATCAGCTCGTATGCAAGATAGAGTAAGAAAAACAGAATATAAAGCTAGAATATTATCGGACCATTCACCCTTGATATTGACAATAGAGTTAGAGGACATCCCTCCAAGAATGTATAGATGGAGATTAAAGTCCATGCTACTTAAAAGGCAGGATTTTAGAGAATTCATTGAAAGACAAATTAAAATGTATTTTGAAATAAATAGGGAATCAGTGAAAGATAAGTTTATACTATGGGATGGAATGAAAGCATTCATTAGAGGGCAAATAATAAGTTATGTAACCAAGATGAAGAAGGACTATAATCAGGAAACAGAGCAGTTGGAAAGGGAAAAAGTAAATATAGAAAAAGAATTAGCAATGAAGGAAGATACAACGAAAAGAAGAGAATTGGCAGATAAAAAAATAAAATATGAAACACTACAAACATATAAGGTGGAGAAGAACATAATGAAGACAAAACAGAAATATTATGAACTAGGGGAAAAAACGCACAAAATCCTAGCATGGCAGCTTAAGACAGAACAAGCTAAGAAAATGGTATTGGCATCAAGGAAAAAAGACAAACAAATCACATATAATCCAACGGAGTTCATTGAAAACTTTAGAGAATTCTATGAACAATTATACCAAACTGAAAATGAAGGGAAAGGAGCCAAAATAGATGAATTTTTAACTAAAATTGAACTACCAAAATTACAAATAGAGGAAAAAAATAAATTAACAGAACCATTTGAAATAGTAGAAATACAAGAGATAATAAAAAAAATTACCAAATAATAAAATACCAGGAGAGGATGGATTCCCAATAGAATTCTATAAAACATTTAAAGATTTATTAATTCCTCCCCTCCTAGAAGTAATCAACCAGATTGATAAAACACAAAGCTTACCAGATTCATGTAAAACAGCAATTATTACAGTAATACTAAAGCAAGGAAAAGATCCACTCGCACCAGCATCATATAGACCAATATCATTACTTAACACAGATTATAAGATAATAGCTAAACTATTAGCAAACAGATTAGCAGAGTATGTACCTAAAATGGTAAATCTAGACCAAACTGGATTTATTAAAAAAAGACGCACAACAGACAATATTTGTAAATTTATTAACTGAATTCATGCAGTAGAAGGGAGTAAAGCGCCAACAGTAGCAGTTGCTTTAGACGCAGAGAAGGCCTTTGACAGAGTAGAATGGAATTATTTATTCAAAGTATTGCAAAAATTCAGTTTACCAGAGAAGTATATTAATTGGATTAAAGCATTATATAAGGTGCCATTTGCGAAAGTGACAGTAAATGGATATATATCAAAGCAATTTAACTTAAGCAGGTCAACATGGCAGGGGTGCCCACTATCACCCTTATTGTTCGCGTTAGCTATAGAACCACTAGTAGAATTAATAAGAACAGAAAATAATATAAAAGGGATAAAAATAAAAGACAAGGAATATAAAATCAGTTTATTTGCGGATGATGTTATAGCATACTTAACAGAACCAGAAATATCAATAAAAGAATTATATAAGAAATTGAAGGAATATGGAGAAGTGTCGGGTTACAAGATTAAGATAAATAAAAGTGAAGCAATGCCAATGAATAATGCGGATTTCTCAAAATTTAAGAAGGAATCACCATTCAGATGGCAAATGCAAGCAATAAGATACCTAGGTATACAAATAAATAAAAATCTCGGCCATCTATATAAACTCAATTATTATCCACTAATGAAAAAATTACAGGACGATTTAGAGCATTGGAAAGATTTACCATTAACACTAATAGGAAGGATAAACTATATTAAAATGAACATTTTCCCAGGGATATTATACCTATTTCAGGCACTGCCAATACACTTGACAGAGAAATTCTTCAAGGAGTTAAGAAAATAATAAGGAAATTTTTATGGAAAGGGGGCAAACCAAGGATAGCACTAGATAAATTAACAGAATGGTATAAACAAGGAGGCTTACAACTGCCAAACTTTAAAAATTATTATATAAGGATGTATAAAAATTTTGGAAAGATTGATTTATCTCTTCCTGGTTAACAGTCAGTTCTCCATTCTGTTTGCGAATCTCCACAATTTGGCGTCTAGCTGAAATATTTTTCAGATGATTAGCCAACAGTTTACCCGATTTCTCAATATGCACATAAAAATCAGATTTAGATCTAATTAGCTGGTTTTCAATCGAAGATGTAAGTAACAAATTATATTCCACCTGCAGTTCAATTCTTTGTTTGTAAAGTTCTTCAGTAGGATCAGTCACATATTTCTTATCAATGTCTTTAATCTTCTCAACCAATAGATGAATCTTGTTTTTGATGCATTTCTTCAAAGCTACTGAGTAAGAAATAATTTGACCACGAATATAAGCCTTGAATGTATCCCACAATATTCCATAAGAAATTTCCGTGGTGTAATTTGTTGAAAAGAAAAAGTTAATTTGTTCTTTCATAAATTTAACAAAGTCTAAATCTTGCCATAATGTAACATCAAAACGCCAGTGCTTAATAGTAGAAACAGAGTCTTTGAATTTAAGAGAGAGTTGTAATGGAGAGTGATCCGAAATGGCTATAATGTCATACTTACAAGCAGTTACAAGAGGAATAAAACGTGAATCAATAAAAAAGTGATCAATTCTCGAGTATGAATGGTATACATGAGAAAAAAAGGAAAACTCTTTATCTGTCGGGTGAAGAAATCTCCAAATATCAACAGCTCCAGAGTTAGTAAGGAAAGAGTTAATATATGTAGCCGATTTATTCGGTAGGAGCTGTGAAGGTTTCGACCTATCTAGCAGGGGATTCAGACAACAGTTAGAATCCCCACCCATTATTAAATGTTATTTTTTCTAATGGAATACATTTATTCATTTCTATATACCATTGTTGTATTTTCAAATTATCTTCCAATTTTCAGGTTAACAAAATATATTTTTTTGCTACGGCTAGATCTATCTTAACAAATCTTTTTTGTGCACCATCCAAATCAATTCCAAATTCTTTGTTTTTTATGTTACTTATGAGGAAGATCTCTGGATTTTTTGGTATATTGTTTTCTGTAATTTTATTTAATATTTGGTTTAGATCTTCCCAAAATTTTTCTACTTTCTCACATGTCCAGATTGCATGAATTGTTGTTCCCATTTCTTTTTTACATCGAAAACATCTATCAGATACTGTTGGGTCACATTTATTTAACTTTTGAGGTGTAATGTATAGCCTGTGTATCCAGTTATATTGAATCATACGTAACCTCGTATTTATTGTATTTCTCATCGTTCCAGAACATAATTTCTCCCATGTTTCCTTTTTTATCTTTATATTTAAATCTTGTTCCCATTTTTGTTTAGTTTTGCCATTTGTTTCCTCATTCTCCTTTTCTTGCAGTTTAATATACATATTTGTTATAAATCTTTTGATTATCATTGTATCTGTAATCACATATTCAAAGTTACTTCCCTCTGGTAACCTCAGACTGCTTCCTAATTTGTCCTTCAAGTAGGATCTCAATTGGTAATATGCCAGCACTGTATCTTGAGTTATATTGCATTTATCTTTCATTTGTTCAAAGGATAATAATCTATTTCCTGAAAAACAATTTTCTATTCTTTTGATCCTTTTTTTCTCCCATTCTCTAAAGGAAAGGTTATCTATTGTAAAAGGGAGTAACTTATTTTGCATCAATATTAGTTTTGGTAATTGGTAATTTGTTTTATTCCTTTCTACATGAATCTTTTTCCAAATATTGAGTAGATGATGTAATACTGGAGAACTCCTACGTTGTACCAATTTTTCATCCCATTTATATAATATGTGTTCAGGTATCTTTTCCCCTATTTTATCTAATTCTAATCTAGTCCAGTCTGGCTTTTCCCTTGTTTGATAAAAATCTGATAGGTATCTTAATTGTGCGGCTCTATAATAATTTTTAAAGTTTGGCAGTTGTAAGCCTCCTTGTTTATACCATTCTGTTAATTTATCTAGTGCTATCCTCGGTTTCCCCCCTTTCCATAAAAATTTCCTTATTATTTTCTTTAACTCCTTGAAGAATTTCTCTGTCAAGTGTATTGGAAATGCCTGAAATAGGTATAATATCCTTGGGAAAATGTTCATTTTAATACAGTTTATCCTTCCTATTAGTGTTAATGGTAAATCTTTCCAATGCTCTAAATCGTCCTGTAATTTTTTCATTAGTGGATAATAATTGAGTTTATATAGATGGCCGAGATTTTTATTTATTTGTATACCTAGGTATCTTATTGCTTGCATTTGCCATCTGAATGGTGATTCCTTCTTAAATTTTGAGAAATCTGCATTATTCATTGTCATTGCTTCACTTTTATTTATCTTAATCTTGTAACCCGACACTTCTCCATATTCCTTCAATTTCTTCTATAATTCTTTTATTCATAGTTCTGGTTCTGTTAAGTATACTATAACATCATCCGCAAATAAACTGATTTTATATTCCTTGTCTTTTATTTTTATCCCTTTTATATTATTTTCTGTTCTTATTAATTCTGCTAGTGGTTCTATAGCTAACACGAACAATAAGGGTGATAGTGGGCATCCCTGCCATGTTGACCTGCTTAAGTTAAATTGCTTTGATATATATCCATTTACTGTCACTTTCGCAAATGGCACCTTATATAATGCTTTAATCCAATTAATATACTTCTCTGGTAAACTGAATTTTTGCAATACTTTGAATAAATAATTCCATTCTACTCTGTCAAAGGCCTTCTCTGCGTCTAAAGCAACTGCTACTGTTGGCGCTTTACTCCCTTCTACTGCATGAATTAAGTTAATAAATTTACAAATATTGTCTGTTGTGCGTCTTTTTTTAATAAATCCAGTTTTGTCTAGATTTACCATTTTAGGTACATACTCTGCTAATCTGTTTGCTAATAGTTTAGCTATTATCTTATAATCTGTGTTAAGTAATGATATTGGTCTATATGATGCTGGTGTGAGTGGATCTTTCCCTTGCTTTAGTATTACTGTAATTATTGCTGTTTTACATGAATCTGGTAAGCTTTGTGTTTTATCAATCTGGTTGATTACTTCCAGGAGGGGAGGAATTAATAAATCTTTAAATGTTTTATAGAATTCTATTGAGAATCCATCCTCTCCTGGTATTTTATTTTTTGGTAATTTTTTAAATTATCTCTTGTATTTCTACTATTTCAAATGGTTCTGTTAATTTATTTTTTTCCTCTATTTGTAATTTTGGTAGTTCAATTTTCGTTAAAAATTCATCAACGACTTCAGATTGACTTCACGGAATTACCTAAGAAAGGGGTTTATAAATACCTCCTGGTGATGGTGGATCATTTTACTTGATGGTTTGAGGCTTTCCCGACCCCTAATGATTGTGCTAGCACCGTTATCCGAATATTTCTAGAGTCTGTTATTCCGCGTTATGGCATTATTCAAACCATTGACTCAGATCGAGGTACACATTTTACCTCTCAGGTACTCCAAGGTGTGTGTAAAATCCTGGGAATAGATTGGCAGTTACATATCCAATGGCACCCCCAGAGTTCAGGCCATGTTGAACGGATGAATCAGACCCTGAAAAATCAACTCACTCAACTTCATGAGGAAACTGGCCCCTCCTGGTTTAAATGCTTACCCTTAGCTTTAATTAGGACTCCCACAGCTCCTCGTAAGGACCTTGCTGTCTCACCATATGAAATTATGTTTGGTCTTCCTTACATGGGATTCCACACTGATACCCCTATCCCTGAGGCTAATGACCAGTACATATCTAAATATTTACAGGTACTTTCTACTTTTCTGTATGACTTACAACAGAAGGGTTTATTAGCTCAAAACCCACCCCTGGACTATCCTATTCATTCTGTTAAACCTGGTGATTGGGTATATGTAAAAGCGTGGCAAGACCATAAACTAAAACCGATATGGGACGGCCCTTATTGTGTTCTTCTGATTACAGACACTGCAGTGCGAAGAAAAGAAAAGGGGTGGACTCACATACAATGCATTAAACAAGCTAACCCATGAACTAAAAACATTGATAATACACCCTCCACCTGGTGTGCAGTCTCGCATCCTTCTGGTCTGAAAGTTACACTATGCCGGGATAAAGTGCTGTAATGTTATTTTTATTATTTGCTGTATTGTATTTCTGCTGGTTCCCAATTTTTGGGAAACCACCCAATTGTACACAATGTATTAAGTCCTCCTGGAATAGGGGCAGCAGAGGTGATAATTACTTTGAGGAATGGACAGGTTTACCTTTAGAATGCAGACAGGGCACAGGTATAGAGTGTATTCATAGTGGGGTACTTTATTTAGTAAGGTTTAATTTAGGATCCCAACATGGACCAGGGAAACAGAACTGCCCTAGGGGAGTGGATTGGGTTTGTGTCCCGACCTCTAGAGATTGTAAAGAAATGAGTGCTAAAAATATGGTACAAAGGAGAAGGTGGGAAAATGACAGGCAGAACATTAGTCAGGGCTATACCTGGAGTAGGGATAAAGGGGGTATATATGCTAATGCTCGCAGACAAGCTGCTACTCACAGGCTAGGTAACAATAAACGCTCCCCCCCCCAACTTGGCATCTTGTAAATCATCCTTTGGGTCACGGATACATTCGGAAGGCTAAAGGCAATCACTATAAGGGCGATTCGAGTTGTAAACGGCTCAAGCTGCTCCAGAATACTACAGCTGTTTGGCATTTAAACCGTTTAACCAGACTCCAGGCAGTTTTGAAGATTATCACCAAACAGACAGCAATGGCCTTGGATTTATTGGCTGAAGAACAACGACAGCTTATCAAAACCGCCTGGCTCTCGATTACTTGTTAGCTGCTGAGGGCAGCGTTTGTGGAAGATCGATTGATGACAATGGTCACAATGGTCAGGCGGTTGAACTTTTTACTGGTGACTGGAGGTGGATACACACAGCCCTTATAGCAGTTGGACTCATTACTTTAGCCATCATGAAACTTCCCTGCCTAATGACTTGTGTGCAGTGTTTAATTCAACGGACCCTTCGTCAGATGTATGTTTCCCAAACTCCGTCTGATGATGCTGAGATTACAGTTCATTTACTGACTCGCTGGGAAAAAGACCAAGTTTCCAGTTGAGAATTTACTAAGCGTAGCTAAAGAAAAAGTGGGGATTGTGAGAGATAATAGATTATAGGAAGTAAAGTTAGTATGAATAAAATAATAGATTATAGGAAGTAAAGTTAGTTTGAATAAAATAAAGAGTAATAGACTAGACTAGAGGAAGTAAGTGCTGAGTAGGGATAAATTCCGATAAGAGTGTGAGGAAGGGTTACGCAAGTATAATAGGATAAGGGTCTTATAGTGATAGAAAGAATTAGCAAGTTCTGCATATAGAATTTAGTAAGTCCTGGGAGTTGAGATGTGTGAATAAGGACAACAGCAGATTCATGAATAAGGACAATGACATGATGGGACCCAGACAGGATACCCCAAGTTTACAGAAACTGCACGTAGGCGGACAGAATTACCAAATGCCAAACCAATCCAGGAGGCAGAAGAATGTTAAGGGGGGGGGGGGTATCTCTACACTGAAATGAACTATAAAAGTTGGGTGAGCCCCAGTATGTGTGTGTATTCCCATGGTAAGGGGAAGCACCCAACTTTGCACTGTACAATAAATGTTCTTTGTTCTCAATTTTTGTCTCGAGCGAAATTTGTGAAGGTACTTCTGTTTCTCACACTTTTGCAAGGCTTTACACTCAGGGGTTATTGGTGTCCCTGTACCAGACTGCGATGCAGCCGGTCAGTGCACTTTCCTCCGCACCTCTGTAGAAATTTGCCAGGGTTTCTGATGTCACGCCAAACCTTCGCAAACTCCTGGGGAAGTCGAGGTGCTGACGTGCTTTCTTCACGATGCCACAAACCAATGCAAAAATAAATAGAATTTCTATCGATTGAGCGAAAGGCAAAGGTTGATGATGAGGCCTCATTTGGAGGATTGTGTGCAGTTTTGGTCATCAAACTACAGGAAAGATCTCAATAAGATAGAAAGATGCAAAGAAGATTTACTTGGACATTGCCTGGACTTGGTTACAGGAAAAGGTTAGACAGGTTGGGACTTTATTCCCTGCAGTGTAGAAGAATGAGGGGAGATTTGATCAAGATGTTTAAAATGATGAGGGGGGTGGACAGAATAAATATAGGTTGGCTTTTCCCACTGAGGGTGGGTGAGATCCAAACCAGAGGTTATGTTTAGAGGGAATTTCATCACACAGAGAGGGGTGGGAGTGTAGAATGAGCTGAAGGGGTGAATGCGTGATCAATATCAATAATTTGGACAGGTACATGGATGGGAGGGGTATGGAGAGAAAGGGACTGAATGCAGATCAGTGGCAGAAAAAAATGGTTCAGTACTGATGGGTGATCAATAACTCCAAAGACTCATTCTCTGGCTGAGAGGGTTTTATGACCCTAAACAAGGTGGGGATGGTGGTGGCTCAATGCTGAGCACTGCCAAACAATATTACAGCCCCACATCTTACTTTCATGACATGTTCATGAAAATAAATTCTGATTTTTCTTTATTGAACACTGTAAGGGATACTAGAATGTGAGGAGTCAAGCAAGTGCTAATTAAAAATGAAGTATTATGGGTTAACTTAAGGTGAAGGGATGCTGGAATGGGAGGAGTCAAGCAAGTGCTCATTAGAAATGAAGTATTATGGGTTAAATCAGGGTGAAGGGATGCTGGAATGGGAGGAAGGGTTATAAAAGTATAATAAAATAAGGATCTTCAAAACAGGATAGCAAGTAGATAGCTTTAGCAAGTCTTGGGGATTGATTAATGAGTAGCTAGGACTCTCCTAAATAGAATAATACCAAAGTGTCGCCGAGAATATTCTCCCAGAATCACAGTGCAGCTTTCGCGCAAACAGAGGGTCTTTGCCCTCAGACAGCTCCAAGAAAAGTGCAGAGAACAAAACAAAGGACTCTACATCACCACTGTTGACCTCACCAAAGCCTTCGACACCGTGAGCAGGAAAGGGCTTTGGCAAATACTAGAGCGCATTGGATGCCCCCCAAAGTTCCTCAACATGGTTATCCAACTGCACGAAAACCAACAAGGTCGGGTCAGATACAGCAATGAGCTCTCTGAACCCTTCTCCATTAACAATGGCATGAAGCAAGGCTGTGTTCTCGCACCAACCCTCTTTTCAATCTTCTTCAGCATGATGCTGAAACAAGCCATGAAAGACCTCAACAATGAAGACGCTGTTTACATCCGGTACCGCACGGATGGCAGTCTCTTCATTCTGAGGTGCCTGCAAGCTCACACCAAGACACAAGAGAAACTTGTCCGTGAACTACTCTTTGCAGACGATGCCGCTTTAGTTGCCCATTCAGAGCCAGCTCTTCAGCGCTTGACGTCCTGTTTTGCGGAAACTGCCAAAATGTTTGGCCTGGAAGTCAGCCTGAAGAAAATTGAGGTCCTCCATCAGCCAGCTCCCCACCATGACTACCAGCCCCCCCACATCTCCATCAGGCACACAAAACTCAAAACGGTCAACTAGTTTACCTATCTCGGCTGCACCATTTCATCAGATGCCAGGATCGACAACGAGATAGACAACAGACTCGCCAAAGCAAATAGCGCCTTTGGAAGACTACACAAAAGAGTCTGGAAAAACAACCAACTGAAAAACCTCACAAAGATAAGGGTATACAGAGCTGTTGTCATACCCACACTCCTGTTCGGCTCCGAATCATGGGTCCTCTACCGGCATCACCTACAGGTCCTAGAACGCTTCCACCAGCGTTGTCTCCGCTCCATCCTCAACATTCATTGGAGCGCCTTCATCCGTAACGTCGAAGTACTCGAGATGCCAGAGGCCGACAACATCGAGTCCACGCTGCTGAAGATCCAGCTGCGCTGGGTGGGTCACGTCTCCAGAATGGAGGACCATCGCCTTCCCAAGATCGTGTTATATGGCGAGCTCTCCACTGGCCACCGTGACAGAGGTGCACCAAAGAAGAGGTACAAGGACTGCCTAAAGAAATCTCTTGGTGCCTGCCACATTGACCACCGCCAGTGGGCTGATATTGCCTCAAACCGTGCATCTTGGCGCCTCACCGTTCGGCGGGCAGCAACCTCCTTTGAAGACCGCAGAGCCCACCTCACTGACAAAAGACAAAGGAGGAAAAACCCAACACCCAACCCCAACCAACCAATTTTCCCCTGCAACCGCGTCTGTCTGTCCCGCATCGGACTTGTCAGCCACAAACGAGCCTGCAGCTGACGTGGACATTTACCCCCTCCATAAATCTTCGTCCGCGAAGCCAAGCCAAAGAAGAAGAAGAAAGAACAAAGACATGATATTTCCTGGCTAACAAGTTTGCAGGAAGGCACATAAACTGATAAGAAGTTAGAATCCACGTGGGCAGAATTACCTAATGCTAAACCAATCCAGGAGGCAGAAGAATGTTAGGGGGAAGGTATCTCTGTACTGAAATGAAATGTATAAAAGTTGGGTCAGCCTCAGTATCTGTGTGTATTCCCAGGGTAAGGGGAAGCACCTAACTTTGCATTGTTGTAATAGTATAATAAAAGTTCTTTGTTCTCAATTTTTGTCTCGAGCAAATTCTGTGAAGGTGCTTCTGTTTCTCACAAACACACAGGACCCATTAATTTTTTTAAAAATGTCCTTTAATTGAACAACGAGGATCCGGTTTGTGTTTATTTACTTTTACTGAACAACCAAGACCTGTTAAGTGTTTATGAACTTTTATTGAAACAACCAGGACCTGTTTTCTGTTTATTTTGTTGACCAATTAGGACCTATTTGATGTTTATTTCCTTTTATTGAACAAGCAGGACCTATTCTGAGCTGATTTTAATTTATAAACAACTAGGACCTGTTCTTTTTTAAAATTCTTTAATTGAACAATGAGGAACTAGTTTGTGTTTCTTATCTTTTATTGATCAAACAGGACCTGTTTGGTCTTTACTTTCACCGAACAACCGGGACCCGTGTCGGGTTTACTTTTACCGAACAGTGTCTGTGTTCCATCCGGCTGCACTTGTGTGTGTGCGTTGCGTGTCTGTGTGCGCGCGTGACGTCCGGCTGAGTCGGCGTGATAGCTCTCGCTGCGTGTCTGTGGTTCGGCCCGCGGTCCGGGAACACAGTTCCTCGGGTTGGACTTGTTCAATCTTCTCTGATTGAACAGCCAGGACCTGTTGTCCATGTGGGACGGACCGAGTCCCAGCCGCCCCTCAGACAGGACCAGCCATTCCGAACACTGCAGCAGAAGCCGTCGTCCGGAATTGGACCAGTTTTGGTGTAGTCTTGGTGTGGGGGTTGGTGTCCTAGTCAGACCACTGAATGTCTGAAATTGTGTCTGCTCCGTGTCTCCCCCTGGTTCATGGAGGGGGGGGGGGCTCCTTGCCACCTCTCGGCCCTTGTCCAGAGCCTGTCACCCTTGCTGCGGGTGTCTCCGCTCGATTGGCATTTCAGCAGGTTCCCCCACGCCCTTCTCGGGCTCTTGTCGGATGGACGTCCGCCTGGAACAGGTGGCCGCCACGTCCTGTCGGGAGGTGTTGGCAAGTCGGCCAGGGTCTCCGTCTGGGCCGGACACTTCCTCGGATCCCTTCTCCTTCAGGCAGCCGCTCGGCCCCCTTGGTCACACACTGGGCGGGATAATCAGGGAGCGAAACTTTGCCATCTGGTTTTTTTTGCCAGTCGCTATCGGGCGCCCTTCGCTGCTTCCATTTTCGTCCACGCTCTCTACTTGGCCTTTTCGCAGGTCGTACCTGCTTCTCTCTGCAGGGCTCGGGGTCTCCGGTCTGAAATGCACGTTCCAGATTTCCTTGTTCAACTAGGGGCTTCCAGCTGTGTTGGGGAGGGGGGGTACGGACGGACCCTGAATGACTTGGTGGGGGCACACTCGCCCACTGTCCGTTTTTTTAACTTTATTTATTCGTTGAAAAAACAAATAATATATGGCATATACAACAATTAACCATAAACATGAGCGTTATTTTTTATATATATATAAAATAAAAGAACCCCCCCTTCAGCCATCTCTCCAAAGGAGAGCCATAAAGAAAGAAAAAAGAAAAAATATTAAAGAAAAATTAAATATACAAATTAAGATCTAATCAATGTAAATATTCTGAATATAACAACCACTTATTAATAAAAAAATTATAATTATCACGAGAAACATATGTAATTTTTTCCATTATTAAACAATATTTCATCTCATTATGCCATCTATTAATATCAATCATATTTGTATCTTTCCACGAACTAGCAATACATTTTTTTCGCTACGGATAAAGCTAAATATACAAAAGCAAGCTGAAACTTATCTAATCCCAAGCCTTTCAAAGGTTGCAAACTACCCAATAAAAATACTGTTGGATCTAAAACTATTTTAATCTTGTACAGATATTTTAAAAACGATTGAATTTTCTTCCAAAAAGATGGTATATGTATACATGACCAAACGGCCTGAAAAAAAGTTCCAACCGTATCACCACATCTAAAACACAAATCTGATTCATGAAAACCATACTTTTTAAAATTTTTCAGGTGTTAAATATAATTGATGTAAAAATTTATAGTTAATCATTGCATAACAAGCATTTATCAATCAAGTTACACTATCATAACAGATATCTAACCAATCATCTTAGGAAAAAATAAAACCAGTATCCGCTTCCCATTTACCTTTAGATCTATCCCAACCCTTTTTATCCATACCATCCTGTAATATTTGATACATAGATGAAATATAACCCTTCTCTGGTACCTTCATAAGAAAAGTCTCAAATTTAGTCATTTCAGGTAAAATCATATCTCTACCAAACATACATCTTACCAAAGATCAAATTTGATAATAAAGAAACAGAGTTCTTATCAATACCAAAACCTTCCCTCATCTGATTAAGATAAAAATTTACCCTCTTTAAAACAATCTCCCAAATTTTTCACACCTTTAAATCTCCAATGCAATAAACTTTGATTATGTATTGAAAAAAGGAATGTTGATTATTATACAACATAGTAAAAGTCGATAATTTACCCTTAGAGCCTGTCATTTTATTTTTCTTTATCCATAACTTCATTAAATGTTTTAGTATAGGCACATTATATTGTTGTAACAAATTTATATTCCATCTAAACAAAAATTGATGTATTTCAACTTCAGAAATATTTGCCATCTCAATTTTGGCCCAACTCAGAGGCCGTACCAAATCCATCAATGAACTAATAAATTTAAGTTGGGCTGCTTCATAATAATTTTGAAAATGTGGTAAACGTAATCCCCTAACTCATATTTCCAAGTTAATTTATTCAAAGCTACTTTCAAAAATTTACCTCCATATTTATTCAAGTCTCGAAAAAAAATATTATCAAGTAAATACGGAATAGATTGAAACATTGTATATGCGGAAAAATATTCATCTTAATTGTATTTATCCTATCCATTAAATTAATAAGTAAATCTTTCCATTTGATCAAATCAGCCCACTGCCCGTTCAAATGCTCGGCCCAGTTCACTGACTCGAGGAAGCCCTGTCACCGTTCTTCAGCTGCCTGCGACCACCTTCTGCTACTGTCTTGGCTCTCTCGGGTTAAGGCAGAAAGAGCCCAGTGATCCTGGTGTGGTCTCGGGAAAGAACAGTGTAGCTGGTGTGCTGGGAAGTTTGGTGGTCGTTGGGTACAGTTTTCTTGACACTGGCCTGGTTAAAGCCATAGTGGGCCATCCCGTTCACTTGCCCCGCATCATCCGGCTTTGCGAGCGCCTGCTTGTAAACGGCATCGGGGCGAATGTAAACTCCGGTGAGAATCACTGCGGAGAACTCTCGGGTCTGCTTTTCATCTGAGGCAGTCGAGCAGGAGGTGGCCAGAACTCTAGTATCCGTGCACCCGCCTAGATTTTGGAAGCGCCCGCTGCCTCCTCTCCCTTTTCCTGAAGCCGAGTTCCGATTCGGACTGTGAATGGTGAGACCACCTGCTCAGATCGCGGTGTCTCGGGGCCAGACATTACCTCTGACAAAGCAGCCCTACCCTCTGCCCATCAATACAGTCTGATGACTGGACCTAATCTGGGCGGGCAGTCAGGGAGGTCTCAGACCCCTGGGCTTCAGTCTGGTTCGGATCCTTACTCCACATTACCAGCCTTGACCTTGGATTACCAACCTGGAGGGGGTTTACCTCCACACCCCAGCACATCGGGTGCTGCAGGGTGGACGGGATGGGACCCTCCCTCCGGCCGTCCGGAGCCAAGACGTCCAAGTGCTGATGCAAATCCTTCGACCCGTTCTCCAGATGGTCTGGGAGGGATACCCTCACTCCCATCCCTGGAGCCCACCTTCTCCAACTCTTTCCCTCTCCCCTTCCCATTCTCTGTCCCAGTCCCTTCTCCCCTTTCCCATCCCATAACCCCCTTCCCATCCTGATCCTTTCTACCTCCCATTTCCATGCCCTCCCTCCTCCATCCCCTTTTCCCCCTTCCCTTCCAGTCCCCATCCTTCCCCTTTTACCCCTCCACTCTAACCACCCCCCCCCCGTCCCACCTACCGTTCTCATCCCCTCCCTCCTCCCCTATCCGTCCCATCTACCACTCTCGTCCTGGAGTCCATCCCCTCCCCTCCCATTTTCATGGAGCTCAAACTGTCCCACTCCCTGAGCCAACCCAGATCCTCTCCCCATATTGTTCCCAGAGCCCACCCTGTCCTATCTATTCCCGGACCCCACCCTGACTTGTCCTCTCTCCCGTCCCTGAAGCCCACCCTATCTTGTCCCTAGAACCCAACCTCTCTGTCCCCCTCCCATTCCCGGAGCTCACAGTGTCCCGTCCCGGCCACCCACCCTGTCCCGTCCCTTCTCCCATTTCCGGAGCTCACCCTCTCCTGTCCCCTCTCCCTCTCTTGTCCACACTCCATCCCCCCTGGGACAAATCACCCACCCCCACACTCTGTCTGGGGAGGGGGGCTGAGGGCCCAGGGTGGGGTGTGATGGGGGGGTGAACTGGACTTCCTCCTCATATTAAACAACGCCACACAAACTCTTCTGAAGCATCACCGTGTTTTCTTAAAAAATCCCCCCCCCAGTACAGATGAGGGGAGGGGGAGAGGGGGGGGGTGGAGGACTGTGGTACAGGGAAAGGAGGGAGGGAAGGGGGTAAGGGAGAGAGGGGGAAGGGGAGAGTAGAGTAGGGGGTATGGGGAGAGGAGGGGGAAGAGGGAAGTGAGAGGAAATGGGGATGGAAGAGGTTGTCAGGAGGGAGAGGGGTAAGAGGGGAGGGGAGAGAAGGGGAGCAGGGGAGAGAGGGAAAGAAAAAGGGGAGAGAGGGAAGAAGGGGAGAGGGGAAGGAGAAAGGGAGAGAGGGAAAAGAATGGAGAGGGGAGAAGGGGAGAGGGAAGGGGAAGGGGAAGAGGGAAGGAAAAGGGGAGAGGGAAGGAGAAGGGGAGGGGAAGGAGGGGATAGAGGGAAGGGGAAGAGCTGAGGGGAAATAAAATTTTAAAAATGTACAAAATATTCTGTCAATGCTGTCTGTCCACAAGCTCACGGCCACAACGCTGATATATCATATAAATATTTACACCGTCATTTCCCTGCCTTGGTCAAAGGTCCTCAGTTCTTTTAAAAAAGTACAAAGAATTCTCCCAGAGACGAGACTGCAGCTTCTGCTGGGGGTGGGGGTAGAATGGTGAGAGTTGGCAGTAGGGGAATGGAGTGGGAGTGGGGGCAGGATGGGCAGTTGGTGTGTGGGGTGGTGAGAGGGAGAGGGGTGGAAAGGGGAGATCAAGATGGGGGGGGGTTTGTGAGCAGGACAGGTGGATCAGGAAGGGGGGAGGTGAAGGGGGAAAGGAGATAAGAGGGGAGGGGAAACGGAGAGAAAGTGGAAGGGAGTGGGGAAGTGTGGAAGAGGAGATCCCTGCCCCCCATCACCTGGAGTTGGGTTCATTATAGCCGTAGGGCCCCGGAAAGACCCGGGGGTCTCTAGCCCGAGGCGAGGTCTCCCGGGAAGTGACGAGCGGAGGGGGGGCTCCAATGGCAGAGACGGGAGGAGCCTTGGCAAGGAGCAGGGAGGGACTGAGACGGGGGTAATGGTGGGGAGGGCCGGCAAGGTAGCCGGCGGCGAAGACCCTGGCCCCGTGCTCCCTCTCTTCCCTCAAGTAGAGGGGGTGGAGGGGCTCGGGCTGCGGACGGGCAGGTTCCCGAGATGGGCCAGCTGGGTAATGGTGTTGCAGGGGCCCCAGCTCATGCCAGGCATCCCAGGGACAGGGCTGGTAGGGGGCAGCGAGGAGATGGCCCTTGTCCAGGAGGCCCAGGGCCTCGACGGGGGCGACCCCTGCTCCCTGAATCACCGGCAGGGCGTGGAAGGCCCCCGTTCCCCTTGGGATGTCCGCTGCCTCCTCCTTCACCTCTACATCCCCCAGCCGTGTCTCCCCTCGGGGGTCTGGCCTCTCCCGTGAGGCACCTCGGGGGTCTGGCCTCTCTCCCCGCTCCCGTGGGGCCGTACGGTGCTCCGGCCTGGTGCTTCGGGACCTCTCCTCTTCACCCTGCTTTATGCCAGGCCGGTACCTGGAGTAGACGGCGTCTCTGTGGGGAATAGGGTTGATCAGAGATGAGGCCAAATGCATACCACCTCATCCCCCACCGTCCCACCCACATTCTTGTCTGTGATGTTGCGCCACAACCGCTCGGAGTACAGGGACTGGCACGGTGAACAGTGGGGAGTGTTGTAGAACAGAGACACCTCGGGGTATGGAGAATGACGCGGTGAATAGTGGGGAGTATTGTAGAACAGAGAGACGTCAGGGTATGGGGACCGAGACAGTGAACAGTGGGGAGTGTTGTAGAAAAGAGAGACCTTGGGGTATGGAGACGGACATGGTGAATAGTAGGGAGTGTTATAGAACAGCAGGACATCAGGGTATTAGGACTCTCCTGCCTTGGGAGCTCTGTTTGCAAACAATCACCCCTCCCTCCTTACCTCTCCTCCTCCTTGAGGAATAGTATGTGGTTCTTCTGCAGCTGAGGATCTTTGTCCAGGCCGAGGGGGCTCTCCCGTTCCCGCTCGGTCAGCCGAGGCCAGGATGCCGGGGCACTGGGGAAGGACGGCGAGGACTGTGGCAGACGGTTCCACTGGTCCCGGGCAACACCGTAACCGGTGGCTCCCACACACTCCTTCCCAGTAAAGATGGCACTGGCTGCTGTAAGGGTGGAGGAGGAGAAAGAGGCAGGGAGAGGGGGAAGAGAGGAGAGATGGTAGGGGGAAGAGAGGGGGGGAGGGGTGTGGGGAGAAGGGGAGAGGGGGAGAAAGGAAAAAGGGGAGGGGGAGGAAAAAGGGGGAGAGGAGGAAGGGGAGAGAGGGAGGGACATAGGGGAGGAAGAGGGATGTGAGAGAGGGGGCCATCACAGAGACAATCCCACGGTCCCTGTTCTTGAATTCAACAAGTGGGGCGGAGAAGGGGTGGGAGGGAGTGAGAGACCGATGGAGAGACAGACATAGGGAAGGGATGGATGAAAGGAAGAGGGACGGAGGTTGGAGAAAGATGGGGGAAGTGAGCAGGGGACAGAGCAGGACAGACAGATGAGGGGTGGGGGAGAAGAGAGACTGAGGGAAACATCCCCAGAGCCCACCCTTGCCCCTGGTACTCACCAACAGCAGGGCTGCCAAGCCCACCAAAGGCAGCGTTAGGCAGCTGGGTGACGGAGCTGAAGGTGGGAGACCTTCTGTAGGGATCTGTGGGCCACACAAGGGAGAGAACCTGTCACAAGGAGTGGGAAGGGGGTTGGAGGAGGCGAAGTGGGTTGGAGGGATGAGGAGGGGTGAGAGAGGGAAGCAAAAGGCTGAAGGGATGAGGAAAATTGTGGTAAAGGGAAGGGCAGTTTGGAGAAGGGAAGGAGATTGGAAGAATGGGAGTGAGAGGAAGAGGGGAGGGGTAAGGGAAGGGGGGAGAAGGAGAGTTGGGGGGTGTGGAAGGGAATCACGGATTGGCAAGGAGGACTTACCGAGATGAGGCGAGGAGCTGAGAAAGGGGCTAAGAGCAGCCGGGGGCACATACGGTGATGTTGCTGGGTGCACGGCCCCTGGGAACAGAGCAGAAGGAGGGTGAGGAGGGAATGTAAGGAGAGGGGAGGGTGCGGAGAGGGGAGGGTTGGAGAGAGGAGGAAAGAGGGCGGAGGGAGAGGTTGGGAATAGTGATGAGGGGGTGGGAGGGAGGGTGGGGAGGTGAAGGAAGGATTGGAGATGTGGGGCAGGAAGAGAGAGAGGGTGGGAACGTACAGTCAGTGCATCAAGACTATCCTCGGGACGGAGCGAACCATTGGGGTGGGATCAGTCCCTACGGGAGGAGAGAGTGAGATAGACACAGGGGAGGTTAGGACAGGACGGAGTGGCCCTCTCAGGGAGGGGAGATGGGGACAAACCAACAGCTGGAGGAGGGGAGAGACAGATGGAGCAGTCCCCGAGGGAGGGGGAAAGGATTGGGGGAGCAGGGGGAGATGGATGGATCAGCATCCTAGGGGAGAGGAGAGATGAATGGAGCGTCCCTGGCAGACGGGAGAAGTTCAGACTGGGCCCCTGGGGTGGGGTTTAACACCCCTACCTGTTGCAGTGAACAGGGTGACGGGCCGGGACAGCTCATGGCCAGGAGTGACAGAGGTGAAGACTCCGAGTCCCCGGGACAACAGTTCCGCCTTGGCCACTTCCAGCTTCTGTGTCTCTGCCTGGAGATTCGGGATTGGTTGGGGGGGGGGGAAGAAGAACAGAGGTGAGACTCCTCTCCAACGTGCTCATCCCTGCCGAGACCCCCTCCCCTCCAACATAGCCCTGCTGACCAAGACCCTCCCCGCCGAGAACCTCTCCCCATTATGATCCTCCCTCTCCAAGACCCATACTCCCCGCTCCCAATGAGGGTCACCCCACCATCCACCGAGGCCCTTCCTCATTAGTGGAGAGGCCTTCCACCAGTTGAGGGTGCCACCACCATAAAAGTACCCCATTGAGGGGCTTGCCAGCTTTTATCACTCATCCCCTTGCACATTAGACATGGGAGTCAAATCTGGGTCAGATGGAGAATGCATGAACCACACACAGAGGAAAGGGGTGTTCTCTTGCACTCCTGACCTGTAGACAGAGGACGGATAATGTGTCGGATGCAGAGTGCATGGACTAATCCCACCGGAGAAGGGGAGAATGTTCCTTCACTCTCATGGCCTGTAGACAGGGGACGGATGTGTCAGATGCAGAGTGCATGGACTAACTCCCCCCGGAGAAGGGGAGAACGTTCCCTCACTTTCATGTCCTGTAGACAGGGGACAGATAATGTGTCACATGCAGAGTGCATGGACTAATTCCACCCGGGAAGGGCAGTGTGTTCCCTTGCACTCATGACCTGGAGACAAAGGACAGGTAATGTGTCAGATGCAGAGTGCATGGATTAACTCCCCCCCCGGAGAAGGGAAGAACGTTCCCTCGCACTCATGGCCAGTAGACAGGGAACGGATTATTTGTCAGGGCAGAGTTCACTCGGGGAAGAGGTGAGAGTTCCCTTGCACTCTTTATTTGTTGATGGAGGCCAGGCAACAGTTTGGATGCAGCATACATGGACTAACTGCATCCTCGGCAGGGGAGAATCTTCCCTCACACTTCTAACCTGTTGCCACAGTGGGGGGGGGGGGGGGGGAAATAACATCTCGGATGCAGTGTATATGGTCTAACTCCACCCAGAGTGCCCTCTGCACCCTATTATACTAGCATGAACAGTGGGGGGGGGGGATCCCTAAATGGAGAGTGGGGAAGAGGAGGCATCCCCGATCCTGAGGAGGGGAGAGGGGACATACCTTGCTCTTCTCCTGGTGCCGGTAGATCATCCAGGCGATTCGAACGTGCATGGTGCACCACCTCCCTGGCTTCTGGAAGGAGGAGTGGAAGTCAGCCGTGTAGCTTGTGTAGGAGCCGAGGGTTTGGAAGAGGGGAAGGTCGGGTCGAGAGACGGGAGAGAGAGGGTATGGCCAAGGTAGAGGCTGAGGGAGCAGGGGGGAGGAGCAGGATCTCCAGCAGGGTCTGAGGGAGGGCAGGAAGGTGAGGGTCTTAGGTGGGGGGGACTGTTGGAGGGGAGCAGACATAAGAGGGATGTGTGAACTCACTTTCAATGCCGCACGATAACCCTCGGAAATCTGTGGATGAGAAGACATGACATCATTCAGTTACCAAGAGCACCTGTGTCTCCCTCCGCTCCCCTCCAACCTCTCCATTCCCCTCCTGTCTCCCCTCACCATTACCTCCCCTCCTCTCCCTATCACCTCCCACCACCTCTCCCCTCCCCATCACCCTCCTCCTCCTCACCATTACCTCCCACCTCCTCTCCCCTCACCTCCCTCCTCCTCTCCCATTGCCACCACCTCCCACCTCTGCTCCCCTCCCCTCCTCTCCTTTCATGACCTTACACCTCCTCTCTCCTCGCCATCATCATCCACTCCCTCTCCCCTCCCCTCCCAATCACCTCCTCTTATTTCCCATTCCCACCTGCCCACCCCCTCCCGCTCCCCTCCCCTTCCCACCTCCACTCTCCTTATCATTACCTCCCCTCACCCCACCTTCCACTCCCTCCCCGAAGAGAAGAATTGTTTCTGGAGAGCAAACACCCCGACCACCTCGCCAACCCAGCAGGTGAACACCCTGATGGTGAAAACTCCCCCACTCCCCACTGTTACCCCCCTCACACACACACAAAACTTCCTGATAGACACAGGGAAATCCCCCTCCCCTTTGGACACAGGGAAATCTCTCCCCACACCCCCTGGCATTCCACACTTGCCCTCACATATACAGATACAATGAGATCTCAAACCTCTCTAGATCCCCCCTCCCGTTTTCCCATACCCCTCACGCAACTCTCTGATGGACACTATGAGATCCCACCCAACCCCACCCCGTTATTCCATCGGCTCCCCACCCCAGAGCCTGGAAAGCAGCTGTGCAGGAGGCGGAGACCCCAAAGCCCAGCACTCCCTCCCCAGCTCACCCTGGCATCCTTCCGCAGCAGAGTGTGAGTGACGGGACCTGTCCGTGGGGCTAAATCAGCACCGGGGGTCTGGAACAGAGTGGGGAAATGGGGAGAGTGAATATCTGTACATGAAGCGAGAGGAGATAGAGTGTGGGAGTGTGGAGGGAGATAGGGGAAGAGGGCGAGGGGAAGTGGGGCGATGGGGAAGCGGGGCAATGGGGGAGTGGGGCGATGGGGATACGGGGAGGGGGCGATGGGGATGCGGGGAGGGGGTGATGGGGATGCGGGGAGGGGGGGCGATGGGGTTGCGGGGAGAAGAAGAGGGGAAGCGGAGAGAAGGAGAGGGGAAGCGGGGAGGAGAGGGGAAGTGGGGAGAAGGAGAGGGGAAGTGGGGAAGGGAGGGGAGGGGCAAAGCAGGAGATAGGAGAAAGGTTGAGGGGGGATGGGGAGGAGAAGCGGAGAGCGGGGAGGAAAGCCTACCTTTGGTTGGAAAGCACCTTGAAGTGAGCCAAAAGGTCCAGCTGGTGGCAGAACAGAGGGCAATCCGGGGGCAGCAGGGTGGTAAGCCTGGAAATACTGAGGGGGCAAGGACATACAGACAGACAGGTACATAGCTCACATCTGTATACTGAGGACCAGAGTGTGGAGGGACAGCTTCCTGCCAAACCACAAGGTCCTAGGGCAAGGGACACTGGGGGGGGGGGGGGGAGGTGGGAGGGAGGGAGGGAGATGGGAGGGAAGGAGGGAGACCCTGTCCCTTTTCCTCCCCCAGAATGTACCCTCATTCCTGTTCCTGACACATCCCCCACCCAAACCTGTGACAGTCTGGTGAAGAAGGCTGGTTCACGGTGTCCGACCCCAGGAGAGTGTGCGCGCACAAGCCTGTGATTGAGGGTCAACATGGCCACGCGTGCGTTTGAGAGGGCGTGAGGTTGATGGCGCATGTGACGGCAATGGCGAGCCAAGCAAGAGGTACGGAGAGAGTGCGACGGTGTGAGAGTGCGATGGTGTGAGAGTGCGACGGTGTGAGAGTGCGACGGTGTGAGAGTGCGACGGTGTGAGAGTGCGACGGTGTGAGAGTGCGACGGTGTGAGAGTGCGACGGTGTGAGAGTGCGACGGTGAGAGAGTGCGACGGTGAGAGAGTGCGACGGAGAGAGAGAGAGACGGTGAGAGAGAGGGACGGTGAGAGAGAGGGACGGTGAGAGAGGGACGGTGAGAGAGGGACGGTGAGAGACGGTGAGAGAGTGACGGTGAGAGAGGGACGGTGAGAGAGGGACGGTGAGAGAGGGACGGTGAGAGAGGGACGGTGAGAGAGGGACGGTGAGAGAGGGACGGTGAGAGAGGGACGGTGAGAGAGGGACGGTGAGAGAGGGACGGTGAGAGAGTGCGACGGAGAGAGAGAGACGGTGAGAGAGAGGGACGGTGAGAGAGAGGGACGGTGAGAGAGAGGGACGGTGAGAGAGGGACGGTGAGAGGGACGGTGAGAGACGGTGAGAGAGTGACGGTGAGAGAGTGACGGTGAGAGAGTGACTGTGAGAGAGAGACGGTGAGAGAGAGACGGTGAGAGAGTGACGGTGTGAGAGTGACGGTGTGAGACCAGGTGCAAACTTGCGACTCGGAATGAGTATGAGAATGTGCTACTGTGCAGCTTCACTCTGACCCACTCTGGAATTGAGTGTCTTGACCGTGAGGGGAGAGCTTCGCTCATTCTGTTTCCCACTGTGGAGAGTAAGAGTGTTGAGCTGGAGAGCTGAGGAAATGGGATGTCGTGTTTGTGTGGGGGAAGCAAGACGTGAGGGCTGGGGTGGTGAGATAGGGATCCTAGGTTTCCAACACACTCCTGCCTTGGGAGGAGGTGGGATAGGGATCCTGGGCTACCAGCGAAACCACCCCTCACCATACTCACCAGTGGAGGGGCCACAGCGGGCAGCAGGCCAGCCTGGGCCATGGCTGGGTAGGGGGCGAAGTGTTGGTGGGTGTGCTGGTGGGTGTGCTGGTGTTGGTGAAACTGGAAGGAGGGGGCTGCCAGAGGGGAGCCTCGATCCGGGCCCTGCGAGCTCAGGTACCGCGAGTTCAGCTCCTGGCGCATCAGCTCGTGCTCTGGAGGGGAGAGAGAGAGAAGGGGAGAGAGGGAGAGAGGGAGAGAGAGAGAGAGAGAGAGAGAGAGAGAGAGAGAGAGAGAGAGATGAGAGGGGAGAGGGGAAATGGGATGATGGGGAGCAGGTGAGGGAGTGTGGAGAGGGGCAGAAAGGAGGAGAGGAAAGGAGGTAGCGAAGGGTGGTGAAGGGCGGAGGGAACAAGAAGAGGGCAAGAGGCAAGGAGGAGAGAAAGAGGAGTGGAAGAAGGAGCAGGGGTTTGGGGGGGTGAGGAGGGACAGATACGACATAAGAGAGGCACATTTCTCAAGGAACAACAGGGGCAGGTAGCATTCGGGAGGGGGCAGGGGGGGGAGGGAGGAACTCAAGGGGGAGACACGGGGAAGGAGCGACTTGGGAAGGGGGATGCAAAGGGGAGGGAGCGACTCGGGGGATGCAAGGGTGAGGGAGTGACACAAGAGAGGGGACGGAGGGAGGCTGGGAGCAACTCGGGATGGAGGGGAAGCAGGGGGGAGGGAGCGACTCGGGAGGGGGACGCAAGGAGAGGGAGCGATGGGGGGATGCAGGGGGAGGGAGCGACGGGGGGACGCAGGGGGAGGGAGCGACAGATGGACGCAGGGGGAGGGAGCGATGGGGGAACGCAGGGGGAGGGAGCGACAGGGGGGACGCAGGGGGAGGGAGCGACTCGGGAAGGACGCAGAGAGGAGGGAATGACTCAGGAGGGGGGATGCAGGGGGAAGAGAGCGACGGGGAGGGAGCGACGGGGTGAACACGGGGAGGGAGCGACAGAGGGGGACGCAGGGGGAGGGAATGACTCAGGAGGGTGGATGCAGGGGGGAGGGAGCGACGGGGGAACGCAGGGGGAGGGAGCGATGGGGGGAAGCAGGGGGAGGGAGCAACTCGGGATGGGGAACGCAGGAGGAGGGAGCGACTCGGGATGGAAGCAAGGGGGAGGGAGCAACTCAGGAGGGGGGACGCAGGGGGGATGGAGCGACTAGGGATGGGGGAAGCAGGGGGGAGGGAGCAACTCGGGAGGGGGGATGCAGAGGGGAGGGACTGACTCAGAAGGGGGGACGCAGGGGGAAGGGAGCGATGGGGGGACGCAGGGGGAGGGAGCGACGGGGGGACGCAGGGGGAGGGAGCGACGGGGGGACGCAGGGGGAGGGAGCGATGGGGGGACGCAGGGGGAGGGAATGACGGGGGACGCAGGGGGAGGGAGCGACGGGGACGCAGGGGGAGGGAGCGACGGGGGGACGCAGGGGGAGGGAGCGACGGGGGACGCAGGGGGAGGGAGTGACAGGGGGACGCAGGGGGAGGGAGCCATGGGGGACGCAGGGAGAGGGAGCGACGGGGGGACGCATGGGAAGTGAGCGACGGGGGGACGCAGGGGGAGGGAGCGACTCGGGAAGGACGCAGAGAGGAGGGAATGACTCAGGAGGGGGGATGCAGGGGGAAGGGAGCGACAGGGGAACGCTGGGGGAGGGAGCGACGGGGGGAACACGGGGAGGGAGCGACAGAGGGGGACGCAGGGGGAGGGAGGGAATCGGGAGGGGGACGCAGAGGGGAGGGAATGACTCAGGAGGGTGGACACAGGGGGGAGGGAGCGACGGGGGGACGCACGGGTCAGGGAGCGATTCAGGATGGAGGATGCGGGGGAGGGGCAGCGACTCAGGAGAAGTGGGTGCAGAATGAAGGACGTCCCTGGGGCAGGGTTACAGGGCGACGGAGCTCTCCAGAACGGGGTGAGGGAGCTCCCTGGTAGGTGAACTCACCGGAGAAGGCAGCAGCAGCAGTGGTGGGAGACAGGTGCCCTGACACCTGGAGCAGGGCGGAGGTGAGTGGGGGAGGGGCAGGATGCCCAGGCGAGGGGGTGTACAGCCCAGGGTGGTGGGGGTGGGGAGGAGGCAGCAGTGTGGAGCCCAGGCCCTGGCCACTGGGAGGGGTGCTCAGGGCCAGTGAGAGAGAGGAGGGGGTGGAGGTTCGGGGAGGGAGCTGGGAGGGAGCCACTGGCTTTGAGGAAGGGCTTGACCGGCTGTGGAGGGGGGAGGGTGGGGGAGGGCGAGGGGAGGGGTGGAGGAGGGGGAAGGAGAGAAATACCATTAATAATTATATTTTAAGGGGTCCAACTCACCTTCCTACCCTCACATTATCTATCCAACCCCATTCCCCTCCCTGGGTCCAACTCACCTCCCCTCTCTTTATCCCTCCTAAAACACTGCTGATAGGGTCCCACTCCCCCCCACCGCCCCACCCCACCGATGAGAGGGTCCCACTCACCTCACCCCTTGATCAGAGGGTCCCACACCTCCCACCCTAACTCTGCACGCCACCACCCCCTCATGAGAGGGTCCCACTCATCTCCTCCTCTCTCCCTCCCTGACCACCGATGCGGGGTCCCACTTACCTCCCTCTTGTCACTGGACTCCCGTAGCTCTGAGCAAAGGATTGGAGTCGGGCCTGGGTCTCAGTGGAAGTCTGCAGTCGGGCCTGGGTCTGGGTGGAGGGCTGTAGACGGGACTGGGTCTGGGCGGAGGGCCGTGGAGAGGACACCTGGCCTCGGACCGCTGTCTGTGTGGGAAGATCTCGGGGTGGGAGCTGGGGCGGGGAGGACAGACAGAGCCCAGGCTCCTGGGTTGGATCCTGGCTCCGCTCCCGGCTCCGCTCCAGGCCTGAGACTGTGGTTTCTGCACCAGGAGTAGAGGGGCCCTTCAGGTTGGAAGCTGGAAGGGATACAGGGGTGGATTTAAAGAGGGTGGGGGTATTCAGGGGGAGAGGGGATTGGGGAGGAAGCGGAGGGGTAAAAGAGAGCGGGAGCGAGGGGGGAGGAAATGGGAAGAGGAGGGGGAAGAGAGACAACAGATTACATCACAAGATTCTGGCTGCTCGGGACCTTTCCCTCCTCCACTCTCCCTGCACCATCCTGCTTCCTTCCCCTCCCACTCCATCTGACTCACCTCCTTCTCCCTCTAAAAATCACCTCTCCCTCCCTCCCCATCTCCTCCTCCCTGCCCATACCTTATTCTCCCCTCCCTCCAAAAAACGACAACTTCCTCCCTCCCCCATGCACCCCTCCTCCCTGACTACTTCTCCCACTCCAAAGACCATCCGTCTTCATCCACTCCTCCCGACCTCCTTCTCTCCCCCTCTGAAAACCACCACTACCTCCTTTCCCCTCCATCCTAACCCCACCTCTCCCTATTCCCTTCCAGACCACCTCAACATCCACCCCATTCTCTTCCCGCCCCCTGGTGCCCCGCCCTCACACTAACCCTCCCCTCCTGCTGCCCCCTCGATCATAAGGCAGGACGAACCCGGTGTGCGAGAGTGGGAGAGTGTGGATAGCAGGGACGGAAGGAGGGAACGAGTGGCTCAAACTCACCAATCTTGGTGGCTGTGGTGAAGAGCTTCGAGAGTCCGTCATCAGTGCCGGGCTGTAGGTTCGACAGGGAGGAGCCATTACTGGTGTTTCATTGAACCATGCCTCAGGTCACCTACATCCCTGCTGTGACTCACTCCCAGGGATCTGTCTGGTCCATACAAACCCCACCTGAACACCAGCATCAGATCCTAGCCTGCAACACACTCGTGGAGATCTGGTTCAATACAAAAACTCCACGCAACACACACCCAGGGATCTGTTATTCTATATATAAACCCCCAAACCCCTGAATCAAATCCTAGACTGTGACCCACTCTCGGGGATCTGTTATTCTAGATATAAACCCCCAAACCCCTGAATCAAATCCTAGACTGTGACCCAATGCCGGAGAACTGTTATTCTATATATAAACCCCCCGAACCCCTGGATCAGACCCCAGCCTGTGACCCACCCCTGGGGATATGTTATTCTATATATAAACACCCCCCCAAACCCCTGGATCATATCCCAGCTTGTGACCCACTCTCGGGGATCTGTAATTCAAATATAAACCCCCAAACCCCTGGATCTTATCCCAGCCTGTGATCCACTCTCAGGGATCTATTTTTCTATATATAAACCCCCCGAACCCCTGGATCAGATCCCAGCCTGAGACCCACTCCCGGGGATCTGTGATTTTTCACATAAATTGTGAGACCCACCCCCCCCAGAGGTGTCCCTCTGTACATGAACGAAGATTCTCCAGCGAAGAAGTGAATTACTTACAAAGAAGTTACTTTTCCACACACTTGGAAGACTGCGGATCTGTGCCGATGGGGGTTCCACCTTGGGGTGATGGACAAGGTCGTCACAGAGGGACTGAAGGAAAGAGGACCATTAGACCACATGGGTGCAGAAACAGGCCACTCAGCCCGTCAAGGCTGTCCCACCATTCGATCGTGAGTTGATCCATTTCACCACTGCCCATCCTTCGCCCCCCCCCCCCCCAAATAACCTGTGATGCCTGGCTAATCAAGAACCTATTGATCTCTGCCTTGAACACACCCAACGATCCGGCCTCTACAACCACCCGTGGCAACATATTCCACAGATTTGCCATCGTCCGGCTGAAGAAATTCCTCAGCATCTCCATTCTCAGTGGACACCCTTCAGTCCTGAATTTGTGCCCTCATGTCCCAAACTCTCCCACCATGGGGAACAAGCTTTCTACATCTGGCAAAACGTGAATATCTGCAGACACCCTGGATGAGAGCTGGAGAAACTAAGCAGGTCACACACACACTGTTCTTTCTACAGCAAAGATACATAACCAACATTTCGGCCTTGGGCCCTGAGAACCATAGAACACTGCAGCTCAGAAAGCAGGCCATTCGGCCCTTCTGGTCTGTGCTGAAAACATCACACTGCTCGTCTCATTGACCTACATCCACTCCAGACCTCTCCCATCCATGAATCAATCCAGTTTATTTGTCCAACTTTAGAGTGAGCCCGCATTTACTGTATCAGATGGCAGCTCGTTCCACACTCCCACCACTCACTGAGTGAAGATCCTCCCCCCTACACCTTTCCCCTTTCACCCTAAAGCATGTCCTCTCGTATTTATCTCTCCTAATCGAAGTGAAAAGAGCCTGCTCGCATTTACTCTGTCTACACCCCTCATAATCTTGCAAACCCCCATTAGATCTCCCTTCATTCTTCTTTACCCCAAGGAATAAAGTCTTAATCTTTCCCTGTGACTCAACTCCTGAAGACCTGGTAACATCCTGCATGGGAGGACATCATACCTCTCTACATCTCCTCCATTCACATCTTTCCACATATAAATTTTTTCAATAAGATCCCCACCCCTCCTCTAAATTCCAACGAGGAGAGGCCAAGAGCCATCAAACGCTCCTTGTGTGATAACCCTTTAATTCCTGGAATCATCCTTCTGCACCTCCTCTGAACCCTCTCCAATGTCACCACATCCTTTCTCAAACGAGAAGCCCAAAACCACTCACAATGTTCCATGAGGGAAGAATATTTCCAGAGTGTCACCAGCAGCTGCTTGACAAGGGGTGAGGGGCGGGGGTGGGGTTGGGGGGAGGGGTGACTACTCAGGACAGGTCATACTCCTGCCCCTGCCCCCCTGTAATGGAGGATTTAGACTAGCTTATGAAAGAAGGGATGCAGTTGCATCAGAAGACATAATCTAAATTCCACTATGAGGCCCAAGATGCATATTTAGTAGACACACCTGTGAGAGATGAGTAAAACTAATATGAAAATATGAGAGATGAAGAAAGCTAGTATGGATATATGTGTAATGAATAAAGCCAGTATGAATAGGATAAGGGTAGATAATAGAATGTAGGAAGTAAAGAGTAAAGTTAGTCTGAATAAGATAAGGGTCTTTGCCTTAGAGAGAGACAGCAAGTTCCACCAGACAAGAATTAGCAAGTTCTGCATATAAGAGTTTAGTAAGCCCTGAGGGTTGGGAAGGTGTGAATAAGGACAAAGGCAGGTGAATAAGGACAATGACATGATGGGACACAGACAGGATATACCCCCTGGTCCTCCAAGTTCACAGAAACAGCACAGGTAGGCAGACAGAATTGCCTAATGCCAAACTTATCCAGGAGGCACAAAAATGTTAGGGGGGGGGGGAGGGTACCTCTACACTGAAATGAACTGTATAAAAGTTGGGTGAGCCCCAATATGTGTGTGTATTCCCAGGGTAAGGGGAAGCACCCAACTTTGCATTGTTGTATAATAAAAGTTCTTTGTTCTCAATTTTTGTCTCGTGAGAAATCTGTGAAGGTACCTCTGTTTCTCACAAATGGGGGCTTGTCCGGGATCCCACTCCCTCCACTGACAGAGTGCCCGACGACGAGGGTAGGTGCACCCTGGCTGATTCAGCTGGACTCACTGATGACAGGTGACTGGTCAGTGGATGAAGCGAGTGATATCCGAGAAGAGGCATTGAGAACAAACGACGGGAGGACGTTAAGGAAGCGCGCTACGAATAGCTACTGGATCCTGGTAAGAGGAAATTTACTTACCTGTTAGTATGGGAGGTCTGAGTAGCAAGGGAAATAGTCCTAAGGAAGGACGGGACGATCAGATAACTAAGCAAAGTCCGTTAGGATTAATGCTATCTGATTAGGGTGCGGGGAGAACCCGTGGGATAGACAAACAGACCATGATCAGGTATTGCTGTCTGGAATGGGTTAAAAACCCGATAAAAGGGAATTCGGTATATTGGCCAAAGTTCGGATCCGATGAGGACTGGATGTGTCAGGCATTGAACATCTGGCTCTATCAAAATCAAAGAGATAATATTGAGAGCAGAGAATATGCAGCCTGCTGGCTCAGTGGATTGGTTGATCAACTGGTTTTGAATGAAAAGGAATGTAAGGACAAGAAGGATGAGGAACCTTTTGTCCCTGAAACACAAGGATAGGATGTGTTACATTCCCTTCCTCCACCTTATGCTCCTCCTATGCTGGCTCCTATCTTTCCCCTCTCTCCTATGCTCTACCCTTCTGCACCTTCCCCTCCTCCCCCACAGCTAAAGAAAGGAGAAGAAAGTAGGGGTGGTATGATGACCCATTCACAAAGTACTAGATTACCACCTCAATTGACAAGAGAGGGAGGAGACTTTGATTCAAAACAGTGTGAGACCCTCTGGGAGGGAAGGGCAGAACCCTTTGATTCATTTCGGGGAGAGCAGGAATCTAGACATTATAAAGGAGAGGATAAGCCAGAAATTAACTGGATGAGACCTTTACAGGAATTTCCCATGGGAGGGGGGGTCTCGGTTTCGTAAATGTGCCCCTGACTAGTACGGAGGTGCGTAATTTTAAGAGAGAAGGCCCAATAAACAAAAAGGAAAGGCTAAGATTTTGATGCAGGCAGTCAAGGAAATCGTGGAGGGACAGCAAGGAAAGGGTAGGGACTGTGTGCCAGCTCCTGGACATTGGGAGGAGCTCCAGGAGTGGGAGAGTAGAGACCAGAGCAGGGGCAAGGGTAGAGGGGACTTCTGGGGACGACGACCGTTCCCAGGACCTCGTGGTAATCCCGGTAGGAATTGGGAAACAGGAGCATTACTTTGCTACCATTGTAAAAAGGAGGGTCATTTTAAGAGAAAATGCCCAATGCGAGCCAGGGAGACGCGATATGCACTGATGGAAGCAGATTATGAATGGGGGGGGGGGTCACAGTTCTCAGTCAATACACACCGTGGGGCTGCACGGAGAACCATTGGTAAATTTAAGCATAGGACCCCACAGTGACAAGATGACTTTTTAGTAGATTCTGGGGCAGCCTGGTCTAGTATTTTACAACCACCCGAGGGTGTTAAGATAAAGGAGACCATGATGATTCGGGAGTAGGAGGAAGAGATTTTACGGTCCCTGTATTAAGGGATGTAAGGATACAAATGGGAGAAAAGATAATAACAGAGGATATTTTATTAATTCCCCAAGCTGGAGTTTGTTTGTTAGGACGAGATTTACAGGACCAATTGGCTATCGGCACCAGACCACAGGAATCAGGTATCGGGGTTCAATTGTATGTATTAAGCGAGGAGGATCGGGAACTAATAAATCCTGGAGTATGGGCAAAAAGAAGCAATAGAGGAGTGTTAGATATTCCTCCCCTGCAAGTTACTTTAAAAGATCCTGACCAAGTAATTAGACGAAAACATTATCCAATTCCGATGGCTGGCCGAAAGGGGCTGCAGCCAGTAATTGACCAGTTGGTGAAAGATGGTATACTCGAACGTTGTATGTCACCTTTTAATACCCCTACCCCTGAGACTAACGACCAGTACATATCCAAATATTTAAAGGGACTTTCTGCCTCTCTATACGAATTAAAACGGAAGGGTTTGTGAGAGATGAGTAAAACTGATATAAAAATATGAAGATGAGTAAACTAATATAGATATATGTGTAATGAATAAAACCAGTATGAATAGGATAAGGATAGATAATAGAATGTAGGAAGTAGAGTTAGTCTGAATAAGATAAGGGTCTTCTAGCCCTAGATAGAATTAGCAGGTTTTGCATATGTAATTAGTAAGCCCGTATTAGCAAGTTCTACATATGAAGAGGTTGTAGCCCTGAGAGTTGGGAAGGTGTAAATTAGAACAAAGACAGGTTTGTGAATAAGGACAATGAGGATAATGACATGATGAGACACCGACAGGATACCCCCTGGTCCTCCAAGTTCACAGAAACAGCACGTAGGCAGGCAGGATTGCCTAATGCCAAACCTATCCAGGAGGCAGAAGAATGTAAGGGGGAGGGTAATCCTATACTGAAATAAACTGTATAAAAGTTGGGTTAGCCCAAGTGTATGTGCGTATTCCCAGGGTAAGGGGAAGCACCCAACTTTGCATTGTTGTATAATAAATGTTCTTCGTTCTCAATTTTTGTCTCGAGCAATTTCTGTGAAGGTACTTCTGTTTCTAACAAATGGGGGCTTGTCCGAGATCCCACTCCCTCCACTGACAGAGTGCCCGACGACGGGGGTAGGTGCACCCCAGCTGATTCAGCTGGTCTCACTGACGAAGGGTGACTGGTCAGTGGATGAAGCGAGTGATATCCGAGAAGAGGCATTGAGAACAAACAACGAAAGGACGTTAAGGAAGTGCGCTAGAACTAGCTACTGGATCTCGGTAAGAGAAATTTTACTTACCTGTTAGTATGGGAGGTGTGAGTAGTAAGGAAGAGAGTCCTACTGAAGGATGGGAGGATCAGATAACCAAGCAAAGTCCGTTAAGATTAATGTTATCTGATTGGGGTGCGGGGAGAACCCGTGGGAAAGACAAACTGACCATGGTCAGGTATTCCTGTTTGGAATGGGTTAAAAGTCGAATTAAAGGGAGTTCAGTATATTGGCCAAAGCTCGGATCCGAGGATGACTGGATGTGTCAAGCATTGAACATCTGGCTCTATCAAAACCAAAGAGATAATCTTGAGAGCAGGGAATATGCAGCCTGCTGACTCAGGGGATCGTTTGATCAACTGGTTTTGAATGAAAAGTAATGCAAGGACAAGAAAGATAAGGAACCTTTTGTCCCTGAAACATAAGGATGGGATTCCCTTCCACCACCTTATGCTCCTCCTATGCCGGCTCCTATCTTTCCCCCCCCCCCCCACCCCCTGCTCCTATGCTCTACCCTTCTGCACCTTCCCCTCCTCCCCCACAGCTAAAGAAAGGAGAAGAAAGTAGGGGTGGTATGATGACCCTTCACAAAGTACTCAATTACCACCTCTATTGACAAGAGAGAGAGGCGACTTTAATTCAGAGCAGTGTGAGACCCTCCGGGAAGAAAGGGCAGTGTGCGAGATGAGAAAAACTGATATTGCAATATGAACATGAAGAAATGAAGAAAATAGCAGAACCCTTTGATTCATTTCCCAGAGAGCAGGAACCTAGACATAATAAGCCAGAAACTAACTGGATGAGACCTTTACGGGAAGTTCCCATGGGAGGGGGTCTCGGTTTTGTAAATGTGCCCCTGACTAGTCCGGAGGTGCATAATTTTAAGAGAGAATCCCCAATAAACAGAAGGGAAAGGCTAAGATTTTGATGCAGGCAGTCAAGGAAGTTGTGGAGGGACAGCAAGGAAAGGGTAGGGGCTGTGTGCCAGCTCCTGGACATTGGGAGGAACTCCAGGAGTGGGGGAGGAGGGGAATTCCGGGGACAACTGTTCCCAGGACCTCGTGGTAATCCCGGTAGGAATTAGGAAACAGGAGAATTAGTTTGCTACCATTGTAAAAGGAGGGACATTTTAAGAGAGAATGCCCAATGCGAGCCAGGGAGACGCAACCTTACGCACTGATGTGTTGGAATATAGGGGTTAATTAATCATAGAAAAAATGTAGAATATATGCTTATGTACTATTCAGTTTGTATACATGAATTCAGTACTATGTAACAATTTAATATTTACCTCATGGTGAAGGGAAAGAGTAATGTAAGTAAGGGGCAGCCATAGTATGTAGCAAAGTTGGCTGATTACAGTATGTTTAGAATTGCCTGCTCCCAAAATACAAAAGAGAGGATATGTATGAAACAATTTAGTAGGAATGTTAAGGCAAAAGGAGGTGTTGATTAGTACAAACAAAAAGAATCCTGACAGAGACTGTCAGAAACAAAGAGAATGGAATCGTAAGAAGCTAAGACAGAAGGAGGTGTTTAGTAGAACAGAAGAATTTGGCCAGATGAGAACAAAGAAATAATTAGAAATATCTGGGGTATGAATTGATTTCTGATCAAAACAACAGGATATTCTGACCTTGAGCATTAAAAAAGATGGGAGCTCTACACCTCAGATAACTGCAGAGCAGGAAATTACTTGTGATAAATCTTACGCAAGAAATCTAGTAAAGGAAGCCAACTTTTGTTCTGTATGATAAGGGTGAGCTATATCAAAATTGTCTCAAGCAATTTCTGTGAAGGTACTTCTGTTTCTAACAGGTTTATTAGCTCAAAACCCACCCCTGGAGCATCCTATTCATTTTATTAAATCTGGTGATTGGGTATATGTAAAAGCATGGCAAGATCACCAACTAAAACCTGTATGGGACAGCCCCTATTGTGTACTTTTGATTACAGACACTGCAGTGCGAACGAAAGAAAAGGGGTGGACTCACATAAAACGAATTAAACAAGCTGCTGATCCACGGACTAAAGACATTGATAATCTACCCTCCACCTGCCGTGCAGTCCTTCATCCTTCTGATCTGAAAGTTACACTATGCCGGGAAAAAGTGCTGTAATGTTGTTTTTACCATTTGCTGTTTTGTTTACTTGTTGGTTCCCAACTTTTGGGAAATCACCAAATTGCTCAGAATGTATTAAGTCCTCCTGGAATAGGGGCAGCAGAGGTGACAATTATTTACCTTTAGAATGCAGACAGGGCGCAGGTATAGAGTAGTCATAGTGGGGTACGTTATTTAGTATGGGTTAATATAGGATCCCAACATGGACCAGGGGAACACAAACTTGGTTTGTATTCCGGCCTCTACAGATATTAAAAGGAGGAGTTTTAAAGAGGTAGCACAAAGAAGATGGTGGGACAATGACAGACAGAATATTAGTCAGGATTGTACATGTAGCAGAGATAGAGTGAATACATATGCTAATGTTCACAGACAGGCTGCAACTCACAGGTTCAGTGATACTTATGCTAATGTTCGCAGACAAGCTGCAACTCACAAGTTAAGTGACAAGAAGCACCCCTCTCCAACTTGGTCTCCTGTAAATCATCCTTTGGGTCACACAGACATTCGGAATGTTAAGAACCACCACTGTATGAAAATTTGAGAGATGAAGAAAGCTAGTATGGATATGGATATATGTGTAATGAATAAAGAATAGGATAAGGGTAGATAATAGAATGTAGGAAGTAAAGTTAGTCTGAATAAGATAAGGGTCTTCTAGCTTAGAGTCAGCAAGTAATTAGACAGAATTAGCAAGTTCTGCATAAGAGTTTAGTAAGCCCAGAGGGTTGGGAAGGTGTGAATAAGGACAAAGGCAGGTGAATAAGGACAATGACATGATGGGACACAGACAGGATACCCCCTGGTCCTCCAAGTTCACAGAAACAGCACGTAGGCAGACAGGATTGCGATTGCCTAATGTCAAACTTATCCAGGAGGCAGAAGAATGTTAGGGGGGGGGAGGGTACCTCTACACTGAAATGAACTGTATAAAAGTTGGGTGAGCCCCAGTATGTGTGTGTATTCCCAGGGTAAGGGGAAGCACCCAACTTTGTATTGTTGTAATAGTATAATAAAAGTTCTTTGTTCTCAATTTTTGTCTCGAGCAAATTCTGTGAAGGTACTTCTGTTTCTCACACACCTAAATTCCACTATGGGGCCCAGGATGCAGTTGAATAGGAAGACATTATCTAAATTTACACTATGGGGCCCCAGGGATGCAAATGAATCAGTAGACATTATCCAACTTCCACCATGAGGTCAAGAGATGCAGTTGTCTTTTGTTGGTGGCAGACTGTCAGGAGACCTTGAAGATAATTAAATCATTTGTTCAAAGTGATAAGATCTGAAGTAAACAACTTTTGGGTAATATAAGCCATGGTCCCACTGCTGAAGTTTGAGACTTTCCAAGAGGTGGCAATATCTCTCAGCAAGAAGAAGAACTTCAAGATTCCAAACCGACGTCCCGGTCTGGGGAGGTGGAGAAGCTGCTACCGGCGCCCAGACAACCTACTACAAGTGTGCAGTCGTCGTCTCGCTTTGGTTGGCAGTTGGGACCAGTCCAGGCAATGATAAGTATAATTGGGAAGGGCTTGCATATTGTAGTGTGAATTCAGCTTTAGATTTAGTAATAAAGACTTGTATAAACTGAACTGCTCTTGGTGTGTGTGTCTATTTACTTTCGGTAGCTTGAACACTGTGTCCAATCTAAAATGAACAAAGTGAGAGGTACAAGTTTACCCAAGACACCCCCCACCCCACAAACGCCTGCTCCATCGTTTCCCCAAAGGGGAATGTGCAGATGGAGACTGCAGTCAGGAAGACATTAACTGTTTGCATTAATTGCCCGAGGGCAAGAGACCAACACAATACAGGCCCTTCAGCCGACCATGGCGATCCTACCCGACCCTCTCTCACACCCATTTGCCTCCAACACACATGACATTTAAATGTCCCCATTTGGGGGGGGGGGGGGGGGGTGGAACGGATGGATATGACTCACCTTCTCCAGCTCACTGTCGATATCACACTGCAAGAGACCAGATGGAGGAAGCATCAGAGAAGCCAGGAGTGGGAGTAATGGGGGAGGGTGAGTTTGGCACCAGGCATCGGTTGGGGGGGGGGGGGTGAGCTCAGCAATGGGGAAGGGGTGCTTGGCACCAGGCATGGGGTGGGGGGGGTTAAGCTTGGCGTTGGAGGAGAGGGGACAGAGGTGGGGGAGTGAGTTGGGATGGGGGGGTGGGGGAGATGGAGCAGGGAAAACGAGGTGGAATTGGGGGAGGGAGGACGGTGCTTGGATTGGAGGAGAGGAGATGGTGCAGGGCGATTGAGCTGAGATCGGGGGACGGGAGACAGAGCTGTGGGAGCGAGCTGGAGAAGGGACGGAGCTGGGGGTATGGCCTGGAGAAGGGGAGAGGCCAAGAGATCAAGCAGGGAGCTGAGGGGAGTAAAATGTGGGGGAGGGAGTGGGGAACTTCAGTGGTGGGAAGGGCAGTTTGGAGGGGGAATGTGTGGGAGTGAGTCAGCTGTGAGCTGACGGAGTGGGGAACCGGGGCAGGGAAGGCGGGGGGAGCTATGGGGGACGGGGGGAACTGTGGGGGAGGGAGGGGGAATCGTGGGGCATGGGGGGGAACCGAGGGGGTGGTGGGGGGGAACTGCGGGAGAGGTGGTGGGATGAGTTAGGGTGATTGTTGGGGAGGGAGGCAGCTGTGAATTAAGGGGATGGGTGCCCCCAGCATCCCAGAGCAGGTGGATGGTCATGCTACTTACACAGTATCCAGTGCCCAGACTCGAGGGCAGAGATTCCTGTGGGGAAAAAGTGGAGATTTAGCATCAGGGAGCTCTACACGCCCAGCCAGGGAGCTCGCAGATCGAGCAGCATCCATGGGGAAAGAGAACAGTCAGCATTCGGTTTTGAGGGTGGCCGCAGAAGTGGAGTTTGGGAACCTGTATAATAGTGGCGGGTGTCCATGTGTGCGATGGGTGACCCATGCTAAGGTTAAAGGTGACAGACAGAGGAGAGGGGCAGATGCCAGGCGTGCTTGGAGCTGGGGGAAATGGGGGGAGGGAATTGGGACAATAGAGAAAGAGGCAGTGCCCAGTGCCAGTAGGACTAAAGATGGGGGAGAAGGGTGGCAATGGACAGGAGACGGGTTGTAAGGGTGGGGACGGTCCGGAGATGGGGGTCAAGGGTGGGGATGGACCAGAGACAGTGGGATGAGTGGGGACAGATTGGTGAGGGAGTAAAACAATGACTCACGTCACTGGGAGGTCCCCGGGAACTGGAACGGTAGGAACTGCCGTTGTCACCGCCCGGGCTCTCACTGCCCTGAGTGCGTCTCTCAGTCTTCACCTGGGGGGGAGTAAACAGCAGTCAGCATGGGATGGCGGGGGGTTGGTGCAGGGGCAAATACAAAACTAAGATAAACCCTGCCCTCCCAGATCAGATCCCAGCCAGTGACCCACTCCCGGGGATCTGTTATTCTAAATGTATGAACCCCACAGAATCCCTGGATCAGACCCCAGCCTGTGACCAACTCCAAGGGATCTGTTATTCCATATGTATAAACCCCACTGAACCCTTGGATCAGACCCCAGCCTGTGACCCACTCCCAGAAATGTTATTCTATAAATAAACCACTGGATCAGATCCCAGCCTGTGACCCACTCCCAGGGATCAGTTATTCTATATATAAACCCCCTGAACTCCTGGATCATATCCCAGCCTGTGATCCACTCTTGGGGATCTGTTATTCTATATATAAACCCCCTGAACCCCTGTATCAGATCCCAGTCTGTGACTGGGATCTATTCTTTCTTTCTTTGGCTTGGCTTCGCGGACGAAGATTTATGGAGGGGGTAAATGTCCACGTCAGCTGCAGGCTCGTTTGTGGCTGACAAGTCCGATGCGGGACAGGCAGACACGGTTGCAGGGGAAAATTGGTTGGTTGGGGTTGGGTGTTGGGTTTTTCCTCCTTTGTCTTTATTCTATATATAAACCCCCCCCACCCACCCCGAACCCCTGGTTCATATCCCAGTCTGTGACCCACACCCGGGAATCTGTTATCTATATATAACCCCCCCGATTCGCTGGATCAGATCCCAGCCTGTGACCCACTCCCGGGGATCTGTTATTCTATCAAGCAGGTACCTTTTTGGGAGGCGGCCCTTTCCTTCCACCCTGGCTGCCGTTGTGCCTAGGCCCATCCTGGTCCGAGCACTCGCCTCGCCTCCGTCCTTCGTCGGCCGAATTCTGCCGCCTCTCCTCGGGCTCCTGCTTGTCCGGCCTTTTCCTCTGGCCCTCAACCCTCTCCGGGGGCTTCTGGGACGTTTCCCTCTGCAAGGAGTGGAGAGAAGAAAGCTGAGTAGGTGAGGGAGGCTTCTTGGGAGCCAAACAGAGTGGGGCACAATCCTTGAAATTTTGTCTGTCCGAGGGAAGAGGGAGACAGTTGGACAAGGCTAGGAGTCCGGGTTAAGGTGGGGGGACAGTCGGACAGGTTGACGTCCATGGTAACGTGGGGGAAAGTTGGACGGGGCAACGAGTCTGGGGTAAGGTGGGGACCAGTCGGATGAGGTGTGAATCTGAGGTAAGGTGGAGGACAGTCGGACAGGGAGATCAGTCTGGAATAAATTGGGAGACAGTCGGACAGGGCGACGTCCAGGTATTGGGGGAACAGTTGGATGGGGCAACAAGTCCGGGTGTTGGGGGAATAGTCGGACGAGGCTATGAGTCTGAGGAAGGTGGGCAGTTGGACAGGGCAACGTCTGGAGGAAGTGGGGCAGAGTCGGACAAGATTGGACAAGCACATGGATGGGAGGGGAGTGAAGGAATGTGATCTGGGTGCAGGTCGATGCAATGACATCTGCCCACGACACTTCAACCTTCCTGTCATTTGAGGTCCAACCATCCAATCTCTAGTCATCACCCAATGCTTGTCGGTACGCATTATAACCTCCCACAATGTCCACATCCCTCCCACCTCCCCATCCTATCTATATCCTATTATAATCTCCAGTGTCCACACCTCTCCCATCTCCCCATCCTGTCTGTATCCTGTTATAACCGCCAGTCCACACTTCTCCCACATCCCGATCCTGTCTTTATCCTGTTATAACCTCCCAGTGTCCACACCTATCCCACCTTCCCATCTTGTCTGTATCCGGTTATAACTCGTATCCACACCTCTCCTATCTCCCCATCCTGTCTGTATCCTGTAATAAACTCGCGTCCACACCTCTTCCTCCTGCCCATTATGTCTGTATCCTGTTATAAACTCTGTGTCCACACCTCTCCCAAGTTCCCATTCTGTCTGTATCCTGTTATAACCTCCCAGTGTCCACACCTTTCCCAACTCCCCATCCTGTCTGTATCCTGTTATAACCTCCAGTGCACACACCTCTCCCTTCATATCATTATCTCAATATAACCTCCCACAGTGTCCACACCTCTCCCACATCCCCATCCTGTCTCTATCCTGTTTAACTCGTATCCACACCTCTCCTATTTCCCCATCCTGTCTGTATCCTGTTATAAATTCGTGTCCACACCTCTTCCACCTGCCCATCATGTCTGTATCCTGTTATGATTTCTCAGTCTCCACACCTCTCCCACATCCCCATCCTGTCTGTATCCTTTTTAACTTGTATCCACACCTCTCCTATCTCCCCATACTGTCTGTATCCTGTTATAAACTCTCAGTGTCCACACCTCTCCCACCTCCCCATCGTGTCTGTATCCTATTATTACCTCCAGTGTCCACACCTCCCATCTTGACGGTCTACAGTTATAACCTCCTGCACTGTCCACAACACCTCTCCCAACTCCACATCCTGTCTGTTTCCCATTATAACCTCCCAATGTCCATGGCTCTCACATCGCCCATCCTGTATGTATCCTGTTATAACCTCCCGCACTGTCCACAACACCTTTCCCGACTCCCCATCCTGTCTGTTTCCCATTATAACCTCCCAATGTCCATGGCTCTCACATCACCCATCCTGTATGTATCCTGTTATAACCTCCCGCACTGTCCACAACACCTTTCCTGACTCCCCATCCTGTCTGTATCACATTATAACCTCCCAGTATACACACTTCTCTCATCTCCCCAACTGTATGTATATTGTTATAACCTCCAAGTATCCACACCTCTCACACTTCCCTATCCTGTCTGTATCCTGTTATGACCTCCCACACTGTCCAGAACATCTATCCCACCTCCCCATCCTGTCTGTATCGCATTATTACCTGCCAGGGTCCACACCTATCCCACTTCCCCATCCTGTCTGTATCCAGTTATAACTTCGCGGTGTCCACACCTCTCTCACATCCCCATGTGTATCCTGTTTTAACTCGTATCTACACCTCTCCTATCTCCCCACCCTGACTGTATCCTGTTATAAACTTGTTTCCAAACCTCTCCCACTGCCCCATCCTCTCTGTATCCCGTTATAACCTCCAGTGTCCATATCTCTCCCAACTCCCCATCCAGTTTGTATTGCATTATTACCTCCCAGTGTCCACACCTATCCTTCCTCCCGATCCTTTCTGTATCCTGTTATAACCTCCAGTGTTCACACCTCTTCCACCTCCAAATCCAGTCTGTATCGCATTATTACCTGCCAGTGTCCATACCTATCCCACCTCCCCATCCTTTCTGTATCCTTTTATAACCCTCCCAGTATTCGCACCGATCCCATCACCCCATCCTGTCGGTATCCCATTATAACCTCCCAGTGTCCACACCGCTACCATCCTGTTATAACCTCCCGCACTGTCCACACATCTCCCAACTCCCCATCCTGTCTGTATCCCGTTATAACTTCCAGTGTCCATTCCTCTCCCACCTCCCCATCCTGTCTGTATCGCATTATTACCTCCCAGTGTCCACACCTATCCCACCTCCCCATCCTGTCTGTATCCTGTTATAATCTCCAGTGTTCACACCTCTTCCACCTCCCAATCCAGTCTGTATCGCATTATTACCTGCCTGTGTCCATACCTATCCCACTCCCCATCCTTTCTGTATCCTTTTATAACCCTCCCAGTATTCGCACAGCTCCCATCACCCCATCCTGTCGGTATCCCATTATAATCTCCCAGTGTTCACACCTCCCAATCTTGTCTGCATCCTGTTATCTCCAGTGTCCACAGCACCTCTCTCAACTCCCCATATTGTCTGTTTCCCATTATAACCTCCCAGTGTCCACACCTCTACCATCCTGTTTGTATCCTGTTATAACCTCCCCGCACTGTACACACCTCTCCCAACTCCCCATCCTGTCGGTATTCCGTTATAACTTCCAGTGTCCACACCTGTCTCACCCCCCCCAGCAGTCTGTATCC
This sequence comes from Narcine bancroftii, assembly GCF_036971445.1. Classification (NCBI taxonomy): domain Eukaryota; kingdom Metazoa; phylum Chordata; class Chondrichthyes; order Torpediniformes; family Narcinidae; genus Narcine; species Narcine bancroftii. Next base: position 232,636,134 of record NC_091471.1, on the reverse strand, counting down.
CGCTATAACCTCCCACTGTCCACATCACCTCTCCCAATTCCCCATCCTGTCTGTATCGTGTTATAACCTCCCATTGTCCACATCACCTCACCCAACTCCCCATCCTGTCTGTACCCGTTATTAACTCCTGCACTGTCCACACCACCACTCCCAACTCCCCATCCTGTCTGTATCCCATTATTACCTCCCAGTGTCCTCACCTATTCCACCTCCTCATCCTGTCTGTATCCAGTTATAAGCTCCAGTGTCCACACCTCTCCCTCTTCCCCATCCTTTTTTTTAAACTTTATTTAAGATTTTATAACATGAATAACATATAGGATTACATTAAAAAAAAAATTAAGAATAAAATAATAAAATTACAATACAGTATCGGTAATCTAAATAAACTATATCCTCCCCAATAATTATTACACATTAATAACCCAACTCAAATTAGACCAACCCCCCCTTTCCCCCAAAATAAAGAGTGAAGAATTAATAAAGTTAATAATATATGTGAGAAAAAAAACCCACTTACAAAAAAAAACAAAAACATAACCGATTAAAATACTAACAAAAAGAAAAGTAATTAATACTAAGATATCAGACTTAAAAAACATACTTAAATCAAACTTAAATGCATATATTTAACAAACGGAGTTAAGATGAAACATATTTAACTCAAACTTAATATAACATATCTTCAACAAATGGAGCATAAACCACAAACAAAATTCAAACCTCATTAAGAATTGTACAATTCAATTTATAACTTTCACCATTATTCCCTTTGTTCTATAACTAAAATAGCAAAATAATATACACCAGAATTACCACTCCTTTCACCTTAAAGTTAAAGAAAAAATAAAACTTATCCATCCCATTCACATTTAAATTTGAGATATTCCTTATCTACTGAATAAACTTTACAAAAAAAACAACATCAATTTTTAGTTTTTTAAACAATCAAATACTTTCTTATGCTTTTTTTATATTTAAACAAAAAAAAAACCTTCACTCTTTAATCTAATAATACAAAAAAAAAGGAAAAAAAACGGGTAGGATGTTAAAAATTCCCCCTCCCGTCTAAACCGTGCATAGCGGTAACTCCCAAAAAAAAATGGGTGTGAGATAACTCACACGTAGCAGATGACTTTCAGGAAATAGTGCCTATCCAGTTCTCTCCCCCAACTCTCACTTCATCTTAAACTAACATCATCATTATTTAATATCCCTTTTTTTAAAAAAAAATTAGAAAAAAAAAGGACAACTCTTCTTTTAATCAGCTCCAACCCTCTTCCCCATCCTGTCTGTATCTGGTTATAACCTCGCAGTGTCCACACCTCTCCCACATTCTCATCCTGTCTGTATCCTGTAATAAACTCGTGTCCACACCTCTTCCACCTGCTCATCATGTCTGTATCCTGTTATGAGCTCTCAGTGTCCACACCTTTCCCACCTCCCCTTCCAGTCTGTATCCCATTATTACCTCCCCATCCTGTCTGTATCCTGTTATAACCTCCAGTGTCCACACCTCTCCCATATCCCCATCCTGTCTGTATCCTGTTTTAACTCGTATCCACACCTCTCCTATTTTCCCACCCTATCTGTATCCTCTTATAAACTCGTGTCCACACCTCTTCCACCTGCCCATCACGTCTGCATCCTGTTATAATCTCCAGAGTCCACACTTCTCCCATCTTGACGGTATACCGCTATAACCTCCCAGTGTCCACACCTCTCCCATCTCCCCATCCTGTCGGAATACCCTTATAATCTCCCGTACTCTCCACAGCATTTCGCCAAATTCCCCATCCTGGTATAACCTCCAGTGTCCACACCTCTCCCATCCTGTTTGTATCCTGTTATAACCTCCTGCACTGTCCACAGCTCCTCTCCCAACTCCCTATCCCTTTATAACTTCCAGTGTCCACACCTGTCCCACCATCCCATCCAGTCTGTATCCTGTTATAACCTCCTGTGTCCACACCTCTCCCATCTTGTCTGTATCCCGTTATAACTCCCCAGTGTCCACATCTCTCCCATTTGCCCATCCTGTCTGTATCCCATTGTCAGGAAATGAAATACTTATCATACAAGGAGAATTTAACATCTCTTAGCCTGTATTCGTTGGAATTTTGGAGAACGAGTGGGATCTCAATGAAACAATTTGAACATTGAAAGGCACTGACAGAGTAGATGGTGAAAAGTTGTTTCCCACGGTGGGGGAGTCCAGAACAAGAGGCCACAACCTAAGGAGTGCAGGGCATCTGCTGAGAACAGAGATGCGGAGGAATTTCTTTAGCCGCAGGGTGGTGAATCTGTGGAATGTGCTGCCACGGGTAGTTTCTTGATTAGCCGTGATGTCAAAAGTTATGGGGAGAAGGCCAGGCAGTGGGGCTGCGTGGGTGAATGGATCAGCTCACAATGGAAAGGCAGGGGAGCCTTGATGAGCCAATTGGCCTATTTCTGCCCCGATGGCCTGTGGTAACCTCCAATACTGTCTATTTTCAGTCGCCTGTGAATTCACTGACTTCTTAGTCCCTGGCATTTATTGTGTAGAAAGCCAGAGGCTTGTCCCCTGGGGTTGAAATGCCTATCAAGAAAGTGGAATAGTTTTAAGGTTCTTGGGAGTAAGTTCAGGGGAGAAATTACCAGAGGCAAATTCTTCACTCAAAGAGCGGTTGGCACATGGAATGCGCTGCCGGCAACAGTGGGAGGCGGCAGGGACATAAAATAGGGTGAAAAGCTAAAGTCAGCTGGTGCTGTGATTGGTGGAAAAGGACACAGTAAATGCTGGAGGAACTCAGCCGGTCTCGCAGTGTCCACAGGAGGGAAAAGGGAGAGGGACAGAGTTGGGGTGGGGGGGGGGAGTGGTTTCATGAAAGCCGGAGAAGTAGATGTTAATGCCATCCGGTTGGAAGGTCACTGAACGGAAGATGAGATGTTGCTCCTCCAACTTACGGGCGGTCTCAGTCTGGCCATGCATGAGACTGCAGACAGACGTGTCAGCATGAGAATGGGACTGGGAGATCCCCGCTATTGCGGCGGACAGAGACGAGTTGCTCACAAAGTGATCTCTGTGACAATAGAGGAGACCATAGCGGGCGTACTGGATGCAGTGGATAACCCCTGCAGATTGACAAGTATAGTGTTGCTTCACATGGAAGGACTGTTTGGGGCCCCAATCGATGGTGGTGGTGTGGACGCAACTGGAGCATCTCAGTTTTAGGCCCCTTATCTTAGAAGGGATGTAATGATGTTGAAGAGAGTCCAGAGAAGATTTACCAGGATGAGTCCTGGAAAGCGGGGCTAAGATTTGAGAATACAGCTCTTGCACTGTATTCATTGGCGTGAGAGGGGATCTCATTGAAATATTTTGAAGGCTGAAAGGATTGGACAGAGCTGATGTGAATAAGATGTTTCTCTTGGTGGGTGAGTCCAGGACTAGAGGGCACGGACTTAGAATGAGAGGGAACCCATTTAAAATGGAGAGGAGGAGAAATTTCTTTAGCCAGAATGTCATGGATATGAGGAATTCGTTGCCATGTACAGCCGTGGAGGCCAGATGATTGGGGGAGTTTAAGGGAGGGGAGATTGATCAGTATCGAATTAGTCAGGGGATCAAGGGAAAGGGCCAGAGATTGGACATGAGAATGGTCTAGCGCAAGGTGGATTTGCAGAGCAAATACCCGATGGGTCACAGGTACAATAAGATATTTTGAGAGACCTTTAGATGAGAACATCTAACTACAGGTAGAAGATCAACAGATGGAAAGAGCGCAGAGAAGATGTTGCCTGGACTCGAGGAACTGAGTTTCAGGGAAAGGTTCAACAGGTTAGGACTTTATTCCTTGGAATGTAGAAGAATGAGGGGAGATTTGATCGAGGTATTTAAAATGATGAGGGGGACTGTCAGAGTCAATGTTGGTCTGCTTTTCCCACTGGGGGTGGGTGAGATCCAAACCGGAGGACACGAGTTAAAGGTGAAAGGGTAAAAGTTTAGGGGGAACTTCTTCACAAAGAGAACGGTGGGAGCATGGAATGAGCTGTAGTGGTGAATGCAGGCTCGATTTTAACATTTAAGAGGTACATTGGATCAGTACGGACTGGGTGAATGTCAGTGGGACCGAGATAGAATGATAGTTTGAAGTAAAAACATAAAAGTCGGCAGAGACTGTGATTGAAGTAAAAAGATAACTCCGGAGAAATTCAGCAGGATGGGGCCAGCCCAGTAGGTGTAATGGTCAGTGCCATGCCTTTACAGCGCCAGCGAGGGGACCGGTGTTCGAATCCCACCCATGCTGGTTGTAAGGAGTTTGTATGTTCTCCCTGCGTCTGTGTGGGTTTTGCCCCGGGGGGGGGGGGGGGGGGGGGGGGAGACACCCTCCAGTTTCCTACCACCGTTCAAAACGTACCGGAGGTTGCAGGTTAATTGGGCAACGTGGCCTGTTACATTGCTGTATTTTTTTTAATTTAAAAAAGGTCAAACAGCACACTTTATGTAGCAAAGATACATAACCAATGTTTTGATCCTGAGGCCTTCATCAAAAATGCAGCAGACGCCCAAACAAAATGGTGGGGTGGGGAAAAGGGGAAGGCTAGGAGAAGGAACACAGCCCCAAAGGCAGGAGGTAATAGCTGGAGAAGGGAGGGGGGGCTAGCAGCGAGCAGAGGGAGGGGGATGGCTCTGTGAATGGAGAGCTGGAGGAAAGAAGACAGAGGGATGGGAAAGAGAGGGGAAGAAGGGAGTGGGCTAGCTGAAAGCAGAGAAGTTGACATTAATGCCGTCCGGCTGGAGGGTGCCCAGGCAGAGAATCAAAGGCCACTTCTCCAATTTACAGTGGGATATTATGAGGCCGTGGAGAGACAGTCAGAGCGGGACTTGGGCAGAGAAATGGTGAAGGTTAATGGTTCCATTATTGTCATGTAATACTGTGTTTAGAATGTAATCTACATGAAATTCTTTGAATTTTGTCTACCGTAAGGCAGACAGGGAGTTGCCACTTGGTCCAGCGTCCCTCACAGAAACCTACACCTGACATTCCCCAATGGTCTCCCCTCCAAGTACCGACCTGGCCTGAGCCTGCTTAGTCTCCAAGATTAGACCATCTCAGGCATATTCAGGATATTAAGTCATAGATTCTCAAGATGGGGGATATACCCCACCGGTAGGGTTTGGGAATATTTTGGTGTAGCATGGGTCTAAATAATATTTTAGTGGGGTGCAGGAATATTTTGGGAAATGATTTAAAAAATTTGGCTTGACCATTTGAAAATGTTGTGGATGGAGAGGAGGTGCTGAGAGAAGCAATCTTCCAGCCTGCCACTGGTTTCTCCTATGTAGAGAAGGCCACAAATGGAGCTCCGGATGCAGTAAATCAGTTTGGGGGGTGGGGGGTAACCAACTGGGAGAAATAGCCCAGCAAGGAATAGATGGGCCTGTTCTCTGCTTGTTGTGGGACACTGGGAGATATCTCTGAATGAAGGGGAGCACGAGAGGATGAACACCTCACCTCCAGCATCTCCAGGGTGAGGAAGCTCACGATGGCAAACCCGTCAATGACGTCCTCCTCGCAGGATGTGGAGTCCCTCCTCTTCCGCCGCGGGGGCCTGGGCCGGGATGAGCCGGGGCCCTCTGCCCCGCCCTGGTCCGACCCCGAGGAAGGGGAGCAAGGCCTGGGGTCCCTGCCCCCAGTCACGGACATCTTTCTGTCCCGATCTCTCTGCGAACGCGACCTCCTGCTCCGTCGATAACCTCCCATTCTTTGCATCCCATCCATGGGGAGTGTCTTCTTTTCGGCCCCGCCACAGGAATAATAAACTTTTTTTTTTAAAGTTTCTCCAAAATACAGCTCCAGATATAAATACGTTAAAAAAAAATTCCCCCACGCCACCTTTCTCTGGCTGTGAGCAGGCAAAGAGGAGTGCAAATCCGCTTTAAAACTTATTGCGAACACGGAGAACAAGAGGACGATGTCAGATCAGCAGAAGGTTCCAGCGGGAGATGTGCTTTTTTCTTCAAAAAAAAAATAAAAAGGTAAAAGTTCCTCAGCATCCGAAACGCACGATCTTCATTTCAGGAAAATTTGTATCCTCCAGGGATCAGCGGGGTTTAATATTTGGCGGTGTCTGCAAGGAGTTAGAGTGTTCTCCACGTGCGATTCCTCCGGCCCTTCAAAAAGAAGTTTGGTTGGGGTGGTGTTTTGGGCAGCAATGTCCTGTGAACCGGAAGGGCCTGTTACCGTGGCTAAATCCAATTTAAGCACCCTCTCAGCGAAGTTTGTGGGTAGGGGTAGGATTACATCTCTGGAGAAGTCTCCGCTGGCTTTCCAAAAGTAAAAAAGTCTGTTCCCTTCGCTGCAGGATCGTCAATGAACTGAAGGTCTCTCCCCTTGTTTCCCCCCCCCCCCGCCCCCCCCCCCCACCTCACAACCAGGCTTTGGCGGTGCGGGAGAAGATTCAACCCCAAATCAATCTTATTCCCCCTTCTTTTCTCCCAGTAAATCGGCAATGGGGGGGGCCGTTAAATCCCCAAATCTCTCCCCTCGTCTCTCTTTCCCCCCCTCAAAACCGAGGGATAAAATTAAACCCCGAATCGCTCTTATTCCCCCCTCTTTTCCTCTTGGTAACTCGGCAAGAAGGGAAGGGGCCGTTAAATCCCCCTCGTCTCTCTCACAATCCCACCCCACCACCTCCCCCCCCCCCCCCCACAAGCGAGGTCTAGAGGTGCAGGAGGTAAAGGTTAAGCTCCCAAATGGCTCTTATCCAGAGCAGGAAGCAAAGCAAACCCAAAACACCCCACTCGCACCCTCTCCCCCCACCCCCCCGCCTCCCCGGTCCTCGGTGCTGACCTATTGCAACCAGTAGGTAACTGAGCTCCCGGATGCCACCCACTTTTGCAATAAACCCCAAAACGTGCAAATATATTATATATTTTTTTTAAAGTTTAAGAAAAAGCCAAGGTGATAAGAAGAGGAAATCAGTTCCAATTCTTCGCACTTTTCCCCTCCTCTTCAGGCGAATCGGTCTTTTTTCTTTGCCCAAAAAAATAAGTTTGGTGGTGGCGGTCGTTGGTGGGGGTGGGGAATGAGGGATATAATAAATGTCCGCCGACGGTAAATGCCCGGCCGGCGCCTTTAAAGGAGGCCCAGGTCTCGGAGTCGCGCTCGCCCGTCGTCTCTCCTCCGACCCTTCCCTTCATTCGCCCGCTGGCCGGCCCCGGTGCTCGGCTGCCGGAGCGGCGGAGGAGGCAGTGCTCTCCATCGGCCAGCTGGCCGTCATCGTGTTGGCGGCGGCAAGGAGCAGGAGCGGCAGCGGCGGCGCCACCATTACCAAGATGGCGGCTCCTCCCTCCGCTCGACGGGCGTCGGGTGATACCAACCCTTGGGGAGGGGGGATGTCGGTGGGGAAGTCGGCACAAACCCGTCTGGCCGAGGGTAGAAAAGGAAGATAAGCTCGAATATTGTTTTGAAACTTTTTATTCTGTCTGGTTTCGCTCATCTCCTTCCCTTTTCCGACTGTGACTCCGCCTTATCCTGTGTCTGAAATAGATCCCCCCATTCGCAGACAGAATGGTTGGACCCTTCTCGTGACGTCATCCGGCGGTCGGCGGGACAGTTTCCCTGCGTGAGGCCGAGTGGTTATTGGTGGGTTGGCAGCTGACGCCATGCCGTCACGGTTGGGAGGGGATGATGTATGTGGGGAGTGACGGGGAACTGACTCTCGGGCTGATGACGTGAAGGAGGAGGCGGTATGTGGAGGGCGAAGAGGCAGGCTATATCCATGAGTGATGACGTAAAGAGGGCATAAGATGATTGGTCGGCTGTCTCCATGACCAATGACATATGGGAAGAGGCTGTGAGGCGATTGGTTGGTTGTTTCCATGAGCAATGACATGAGTGAAGAGGCAGTGTGTGGAGGGTGACAAGAATGGGAGTGATTGGTTGGCTGTCTCCATGATCAATGACCTATACGAAGAGATGGCGAGTGGAGGGTGATAAGGCTGGGAGCTGATTGGTGGGCTGTTATTGATAACGATGATACTCCAGGGGAGGCAGGATGTGTATGTGATGAACTGGGATCTGATTAGTGGGCTGCCACCTCAAGTGATAATGGGTAGGAGAAGGCGGGAAGTGGAGCTGACGAGGCCAGGTGCTGATTGGTTGGCAGGAAGGGTGGACTTTGGTTGGATTGACTTTGCTCACGACAGGAGAAAGGCCATTCAGACCATCAAGCCATCTGCCCTGGCCCAGGTGGAGTTAGTCTGTGTACTCTGCATCTGACACGTTATGTATCCACAGGTCAAGGAGTGTGTGGAAACACTCTCCATGTCCCTGGTGGAGTTAGTCCATGAACTCTGCATCTGACACAGTATCCATAGGTCAGGAATATGACTTCCACATTCCAGGTAGAATTAGTCCGTGTACTCTGCATCCGTCACGTTATCTGTTCACCAGTCGGGGAATGCGAGAGAGCACTATGGGGGGGGGGGCGGGGAGGAGGGTGATTTGTTTCTGGATCTTGAGAGAGGAAAGTTTTCCAGATGGAATTGAATTGGAAAGGGCTCACGGAGCTTTATGGAGGAAGCCACTGCCACATTGACCCCTGGGAGCAGCGGTTCTCAACCTTTTCCTTTCCACTCACATCCCACTTTAAGTTACCGCTCTGTAATCGGTGCTCTGTGATCAGTGAGGGGTTGCTTAAGGTGGACCGTGGGTGGGAAGGGAAGGTTGAGAATCGCTGCTCTGGACCCAATTGTGACTGAAATATTTTGCTTGAGAAAAATGGTAATTGGCCCATTTCCTCTAGAACAGTGCACATCATGAGTTAATGAGGGATGATTAAAACAGTGGTTCTCAAACCACAGACCACCTGAAGCAGCCCCTTACTAATCACAGAGCACTGATGGAATAGGGATTACTTAAAGTGGTCTGTGAGTGGAAAGAAAAAGGTCAAGAATCATTGACCCAGAGCTAGATTGGTTCAATGTCTGCAAGATCAAGACAATTTGAAGATTGGCCGTCCAGAAAGCAAAGCAGAATGTGGGATCTATGGTTGTCGATGGAAATAAAATGTTCTTTTATGCAGATTTAAGTAAAGAAGTGGTGGATAGAAGGAAACAATTCAATCCAGTGAAGGCAATTCTTTGGAAGAAAGGCTGTAAGTTTACTATTAAATAACCAGGTACACTGAAGGTGTTTTTGGTGAATGAATGACCTAGGTTTTTTTATGGATGAAGAAGCAGGAAGGTTTGCAGAGTCACTTCCTACTATTAAGGAAAAGCAGCAAGAATTGTTGAGTTTAAGTTCTCAGCAAGAAGTTCAAAGAGAGGTGCTGCGGATTCTAATTCCATGGAAGAAGGCTGTGCCAAAGCAGATTGAAAGCTGTTGAAAGGCATCTCAGTTGGAGCCGGAATGTGGGATGGAAACATCTTTAATTGACAATGGTCAGGTTAATGTGGACCTTGAAGCAGCAGGTGATTTATTGTTTCCTAATGTGAGATTAATTAATTCTTCCCCTTGGTGGGAGAGGGGGTTGGATGTTCTTCTTTGCCTACCCAACCCGTGGCCCATTTGGTGGCAGGAAATAGGGCTGTTATATTTTTATTCTGCACTTTTGGGGTTTTTTTTTAAACATTACTTTTCTTGTTTGATTTTTCATGGATTTTTTTCATGGATCTCTTTTAGTAAGGGACAAAGATGCACTCAGAAGTCATTTGAGTTGATAAAGAGAATGGATTGCAAGAGATTTTGATTTGGGATAATAGATGATAAAAAGAAAGTACATTTTTTAGTTTTAATGCTAATGGGCTAAATAGTACAATTAAGAGGAAAAGAATACTACATATGAAAAAGATGAAGGTTGATATTGCATTTTTACAAGAAATTCATTTGACAGAAAAACATTCTAAATTAGAAAGGGATTGGGTGAGCCATTATAGCTTCATTTTTTAGTTCTAAAGCAAGAGGAGTAGATATATTAATTTAAAAAATATTACCAGTAAATTTTTTGATACAAAAATAGATTCCTTTGGGGAGATATGTTATGATTAATTGTTAGATTTATTCTGAAATACGGACCCTTATGAATATTTATGCACCAATTGTAGTTGATGAAGATTTTACAAAAAATCTTTTTGTTTTAACTTTTAACAGGAGCACAGGAAAAGGCTTTAATAGGAGGAGATATCAACTGTTGTCTTGATTCATTATTGGATAAATCAACTAAAATGGGAATAAGAGCTAAAGCAGCAAAGGCGATGTTAAGTTTAATTAAATTTAGGTTTTTTTTGGCAAAATTTGAATCCTAGAGAAAGAGACTATTTTTATTTGCATAGACATGAATCTTGTTTGAGAATAGATTTTTAAAATTCTCAGCACAGTTACAAGGATGGATTACTAAAAGTTGAGTATAAAGCAGGAATGGTTTCTGATCATTCAACACTTTTATTGATATGTTCAACTTTAGAGGAAGGAAATATACCCTAAAGATGAAGATTTAATACTGCATTATGAAAAAGAGCAGATTTTTGTGATTTTATAAGAAAGCAAATTTAATTATTTTGTTTGTGTCTGTGTGTGTGTGTCCCTCTGTGGGTATGTCTGTCTATGTGTCTGTATCCCTCTGTGTCTGTCCCTCTGTGTGTGTGTGTGTGTGTGTGTGTGTGCTGTAACGTCTGGTTGTACATGTACAGACAGATGATAATGAACTTAACTTGAATTGCGGTGTAAAGAAAGAAGAAAGTTTTGCCTCTGGGACTGTTTATCACAGTCTACCACACAATGCTAATGTGGGGTGAGTCATAGAAACACTTGGACACAGACATAATGCGAAGCCCATGCCTCGGACGGTGCTGTGATCCTGTGGATGCCCGAGAGTGCTTGAAAGAGACCAGGGCTCATGCTCCAAGACCTGGAAGGGAGCTCACAGCCATGCGCAGGCCAGCACTTCCACCCCCCCACCACTGAGTGAGTTTTTGAAGATCAGCCCCCCCTGCCCCACTAAGACTTGTTCTGACCCACCCACCCCCACTATTTAGTTTAAAGCCCCATCCACTGTCTTAGTTCTATGATTCGCCAGGATCCGGGTCCCATCCTGCTTCAGTCAGAGCCTGCTCGCCCTCTCCACCCGGGAACAGCTCCTGCTGTCCCCAATGCTGGTGCCAATTTCCCATGGAGTCGAACCACTTCTCCCCCACCAATCAGTCAGCCTCACACTTAACTTTCTAATCTCCTGGACCCAACCAGCCATCCTGGAGGTGACCACCCTTTTGGTTCTGCTTCAGGGACTTAAATGAGCCCCTGATGGAGTTTGACGTTGGGGAGTCTGATGATGGAGGGGTAACAACTATTCTTGAGGTCAGCACACCTTTCCACCAACGTGAAGCAAACAAAGCGGCCATGAGCAGTGCCCAGTGCCCATAATAGTAGGAGAAAGAGGAGCTAGAGAGTTGCTGAGTGTCCGTGGATTCACCCCCCACCCCCCACAGCATTCCCACACCCTCAGGAGCCCCACAGACTCCTGTTCGACCCATCGGCCGCCCGAGCACCCAGATCCCAACCTCCGACATGATCACCCTCTTTCAGCATCCGAAGTCCCCTTTGGGAGCCCTGCCTAGCCTCAGCACCCTCTCAAATCCTAGCCCTGATATCTGGTCCCTGTGAGACAGCCTGCAGCCTATGCCTGGTTCCTGTGAGCCGGCCTCCAGCAGCTCGTGTGGGTCTTTCAGCTGCTGAGCCCCTTGCTGCTCTGCTGCTGTGCTCACCACAGACCACAATCAGTGACGATCAGCGAAAACTTCTCCTCCACAATCTCCATCACCACAGGGCTCTGCTCTTAGCCCCCTGCTCTATGACTGTCTGGCTTGGTATGATAATAACACCGTCTACTAATTTGCCAGTTGGCCTTACCATTGACAGTCTACCACACAATGCTAATGTGGGTTGAGTCATAGAAACACTTGGACACAGACATAATGCGAAGCCTATGCCTCGGATGGTGCTGCGACCCTGTGGACACCCAAGAGCGCTTGAAAGAGACCAGGGCTCATGCTCCAAAACCTGGAAGGGAGCTCAGGTTGTATAAAGGAAGGGGATGAGTCAGTGTACAGGAGGGAGATTGAATGGTGCAACTTGCACTCAATGTCACCAAAACCAAGGAGCTGATGGTTGACTTCAGGAAGGGAAAGCCGGGGGAGTCACGTGATGGAGTAGTGGCCGGTCAGGGAACTCCAGCCCTCTCCAGAAAAGTCTAAAAAAAATACACAAAACACAAAGGTACAAGAATAAAAATTAAAACAAAGTAAAAGTAAAGGTGGGAAGAAAATGGCAGCGAAGAGAGAAAAGTCGAAAGCAACGGGAAGAAGAGAAGAAGAAAGAACGTCGGAAGAAGAAGGTGAAGGCCTTACCTGTCTGAGGAGGACCTCCGCAGAGAGAGAAGCCCACTCCCTAAGGTCGGTGGAAGTCCCGAGCTCGGGACTACAAAAATGGCTCGCAGAGCCGAGTAAAAGTGCGCAACCGTGCATGCGCATGGAAAAAAAAACACTGACGGGAGGGGGGACCAGCTGAGGAGTCGCTCTCCACAGCTGAGGATGACAGCTGCAACACAGCAACAGGAAGAGAACACAGAAAACAATGAGGAGAACAAGAAAGAGAGTAAAAAGAAAACAAGGAAACAACAAATGGCCAACCCAGAGGAAGAAGAAGAAGAAGAACATAGAGAAATGGAAGAAGAAGGGAAAGGCAAGACAATGCATATATTTTTTTTAAAGAATATATGGAATCAGTAAAAGAATGGCAATTACAAGAATTTAATGAAATAAAAAGAAGAATTAAAAGTGCAGAAGAAAAAATGAATAAAATAGAGATGGTCATGTCAGATACAGGAAAAAGAGTGGACAATGTGGAAGAACGAGAAACAATCGTAGAAATGGAAGTAGAGGACTTAAAAGAAAAATTAGAAGAATCTAATAAAAAAGTTAAAGAGACACAAGAGCTGTTAGCTCAGAAGATAGATATAATGGAAAACTATAATAGAAGAAATAATATAAAGATAGTGGGCCTTAAGGAAGATGAAGAAGGCAAGAATATGAGAGAATTTATAAAAGATTGGATCCCCAGGGTCCTAGGAAGACCAGAATTACAGGAAGAAATGGAAATAGAAAGGGCACATAGAACATTAGCCCCGAAACCACAGCCGCAGCAAAAGCCAAGATCCATTTTAGTCAAATTCTTAAGATATACAACAAGAGAAAATATATTGGAGAAAGCAATGAAGAAAATAAGAGAAGACAAAAAGCCACTGGAATACAAAGGTCAAAAAAAATTTTTCTATCCAGACATAAGTTTTGAATTCCTGAAGAAGAGAAAGGAGGTTAATACAACAAAAACGATCCTATGGAAAAAAGGATATAAATTTATGTTAAAGTACCCAGCGGTACTTAAAATAGTTATTCCAGGGCAGCAAAACAGACTATTCTTGGATCCGGAGGAAGCACGAAAATTTGCAGAACAACTACAAAACAGGCAGAGAGATGAAGACATGTAACGAGAGTAAAAATGACCACGAACTATATGTATGTGTGTATATGGGTGTATATATATATATATATATATGTATGTATATATGAGTGTACAAGACTGTATCCGTATTTAGAGGAAAATATATAGAGTATAGAGAAGAATTAAAAAGGGAATGAAAGGGAACAGTGGAAGTAAGGAGGGAATTAAAAGAGCGACCTATGTTATATATGAAAATTGAAATCTTTTCTGGGGGGCTGGGTGGGGGGGAGTTACGGTCACTGCAAAATCAGTTGACGCTTGCGAGTGAATTCGCAAATCCAAATGGAGAGGGAGATGTGGTTGCCCGACAAGGGATAAAGGGCAACTCAGGAGGGGGAGGGGAGAATGGGGTTAAAGGAATTTTAGATAGGAGAATAAGGGAAATGTTTGATGTTTTAGAAATGTTATCTTATAAAGTGTTCAAAACAAGAAAGCAGAAATGGATAAGAAGGAAAGGTGATGCTGAGGAAACGGAAAGGAAAAATAAACAAAGTATGAAATGGCTACGTTGAACTATATGACTTTAAATATTAACAGAATACATAAGCAAATCAAAAGGAAGAAACTGCTAAATTTACTGAAAAAAGAAAAAATTGATATAGCATTCATGCAAGAAACAAATTTAACTGAAATGGAGCTCAAGAAATTAAAGAGAGATTGGGTAGGACATGTAACAGCAGCGTCATATAATTCAAAAGCTAGAGGAGTAGCTATATTAATCAGTAAAAATGTACCAATTAAAATAGAAGAGGAAATAATAGATCCAGCAGGGTGATATGTAATGATAAAATGTCAGATATATTCGGAGTTTTGGAAAGTACTCAATGTATATTCACCTAACTAAGAAGATTAAAAATTTATGCAAGATATTTTTTTGAAGATAGCAGACACGCAAGGGAACATATTAATAGGAGGGGAAGTCAACCTTAATTTGGATTCAAATATGGATAAAACTGGGAAAAAAATTAACAGAAAGAACAAAGTAACCAAATTTATAATTAAATCGATGCAAGAAATGCAACCTTTGGACATATGGAGGAAACAACACTCAAAGGAAAAGGAATATTCATATTATTCGGGTAGACATAAAACATACTCAAGAATAGACCTATTCCTGTTATCAGCTCGTATGCAAGATAGAGTAAGAAAAACAGAATATAAAGGTAGAATATTATCAGACCATTCACCCTTGATATTGACAATAGAGTTAGAGGACATCCCTCCAAGAATGTATAGATGGAGATTAAACTCCATGCTACTTAAAAGGCAGGATTTTAGAGAATTCATTGAAAGACAAATTAAAATTTACTTTGAAATAAATACGGAATCAGTGAAAGATAAGTTTATACTATGGGACGCAATGAAAGCGTTCATCAGAGGGCAAATAATAAGTTATGTAACCAAGATGAAGAAGGACTACAATCAGGAAACAGAGCAGTTGGAAAGGGAAATAGTAAATATAGAAAAAGAATTAGCAATGAAGGAAGACACAACTAAAAGTAGAGAATTGGCAGATAAAAAAATAAAATATGAAACACTACAAACATATAAGGTGGAGAAGAACATAATGAAGAGAAAACAGAAATACTATGAACTAGGAGAAAAAACGCACAAAATTCTAGCATGGCAGCTTAAGACAGAACAAGCTAAGAGAATGGTATTGGCATCAAGGAAAAAAGACAAACAAATCACATATAATCCAACGGAGATTAATGAAAACTTCAGAGAATTCTATGAACAATTATACCAAACTGAAAACGAAGGGAAAGAAGACAAAATAGATGAATTTTTAACTAAAATTGAACTACCAAAATTACAAATAGAGGAACAAAATAAATTAACAGAACCATTTGAAATAGTAGAAATACAAGAGATAATAAAAAGACTAATGAATAATAAAACACCAGGAGAGGATAGATTCCCAATAGAATTCTATAAAACATTTAAAGATTTATTAATTCCTCCCCTCCTGGAAGTAATCAACCAGATTGACAAAACACAAAGCTTAACAGATTCATGCAAAACAGCAATAATTACAGTAATACCAAAGACAGGGAAAGATCCACTCACACCAGCATCATATAGACCAATATCTTTACTTAACACAGATTATAAGATAATAGCTAAACTATTAGCAAACAGATTAGCCGACTATGTACCTAAAATAGTATATCTGGACCAAACTGGATTTATTAAAAAAAGACGAACAACAGACAATATT
Source organism: Narcine bancroftii (assembly GCF_036971445.1). Classification (NCBI taxonomy): domain Eukaryota; kingdom Metazoa; phylum Chordata; class Chondrichthyes; order Torpediniformes; family Narcinidae; genus Narcine; species Narcine bancroftii. The sequence goes on along the minus strand of NC_091471.1, from coordinate 232,620,369 downwards.
TGTAAATTTATTAATTTAATTCATGCAGTAGAAGGGAGTAAAGCGCCAACAGTAGCAGTTGCTTTAGACGCAGAGAAGGCCTTTGATAGAGTAGAATGGAATTATTTATTCAAAGTATTACAAAAATTCAGTTTACCAGAGAAGTATATTAATTGGATTAAAGCATTATATAAGGGGCCATTGGCGAAAGTGAAAGTAAATGGATATATCTCAAAGCAATTTAACTTAAGAAGATCAACAAGGCTGGGATGCCCACTATCACCCTTATTGTTCGCGTTAGCTATAGAACCACTAGCAGAACTGATAAGAACAGAAAATAAAATAAAAGGGATAAAAATAAAAGACAAGGAATATAAAATCAGTTTATTTGCAGATGACGTTATAGTATACTTAACAGAACCAGAATTATCAATAAAAGAATTACATAAGAAATTGAAGGAATATGGAGAAGTGTCGGGTTACAAGATTAATGCAAATAAAAGTGAAGCAATGCCAATGAATAATGCGGATTTCTCAAAATTTAAGAAAGAATCACCATTCAGATGGCAAATGCAAGCAATAAGATACCTAGGTATACAAATAAATAAAAACCTCGGCCATCTATATAAACTCAATTATTATCCATTAATGAAAAAATTACAGGACGACTTACAGCATTGGAAAGACTTACCACTAACACTAATAGGAAGGATAAACTGTATTAAAATGAACATTTTTCCAAGGATACAATACCTATTTCAGGCATTGCCAATACACTTGACAGAGAAATTCTTCAAGGAGTTAAAGAAAATAATAAGGAAATTTTTATGGAAAGGGGGGAAACCGAGGATAGCACTAGATAAATTAACAGAATGGTATAAACAAGGAGGCTTACAACTGCCAAACTTTAAAAATTATTATAGAGCCGCACAATTAAGATACCTATCAGATTTTTATCAAACAAGGGAAAAGCCAGATTGGACTAGATTAGAACTAGATAAAATAGGGGAGAAGATACCTGAACATATATAAATGGGATGAAAAATTGGTACAGCGTAGGAATTCTCCAGTATTACATCATCTGCTCAATATTTGGAAGAAGATTCATGTAGAAAGGAATAAAACAAATTACCAATTACCAAAACTAATACTGACGCAAAATCAGTTAATCACTTTTACAATAGATAACCTTTCCTTTAGAGAATGGGAGAAAAAAGGGATCAAAAGAATTGAAAATTGCTTTTCAGGAAATAAATTTCTATCCTTTGAACAAATGAAGGATAAATATAATATAACTCAAGATACAGTGTTGGCATACTACTAACTGAGATCCTACTTGAAGGACAAATTGGGAAGCAGTCTGAGGTTACCAGAGGGAAGTAATTTTGAATATGTGATTACAGATACAATGATAATCAAAAAATTTAGAACAAATATGTGTATTAAACTGCAAGAAAAGGAGAATGAGGAAACAAATAGTAAAACTAAACAAAAATGGGAACAAGATTTAAACATAAAGATAAAGAAGGAAACATGGGAGAAGTTATGCTCTGGAACTATGAGAAATACAATAAACACGAGGTTATGTATGATACAATATAACTGGATACACGGGCTATACATTACACCTCAAAAGTTAAATAAATGGGATCCAACAGTATCTGACAGATGTTTTCGTTGTAAAAAAGAAATGGGAACAACAATTTTTTTTTTTAATTTTTTTTTCACACCATAAATCACATTAGCCATGATACACACTTTTTCCTTTTCACACATATACAGTGACATTTTCTCCCCCCGCTCCTCCCAACCCACCCCCCACCACCCCCCCCCCCTCCCATCCATTTAAGGTATACAATCTAGGTTACATTAAACCAGTCAGACAATGTTGTCATTTAACAAAAATACATCAGAAATTCTACTGAGTCCATTCTTTTCTTTCCTTCTCCTTCCATCAACTTAGGTAATGATTGTCCCCGGTAGGTTTTCGCTATTGTATTTAATGTAAGGCTCCCATATTTGTTCGAATATTTCAATATTATTTCTTAAACTATATGTAATTTTTTCTAATGGAATACATTTATTCATTTCTATATACCATTGTTGTATTTTCAGATTATCTTCCAATTTCCAGGTTGACATAATACATTTTTTTGCTACGGCTAGAGCTATCTTAACAAATCTTTTTTGTGCATCCTCCAAATCAATTCCAAATTCTTTGTTTTTTATGTTACTTAGGAGAAAGATCTCTGGATTCTTTGGTATATTGTTTTCTGTTATTTTATTTAATATCATGTTCAGATTGCATGAATTGTTGTTCCCATTTCTTTTTTACATCGAAAACATCTATCAGATACTGTTGGGTCCCATTTATTTAACTTTTGAGGTGTAATGTATAGTCTGTGTAACCAGTTATATTGTATCATACGTAGCCTCGTATTTATTGTATTTCTCATCGTTCCAGAACATAATTTCTCCCATGTTTCCTTTTTTATCTTTATATTTAAATCTTGTTCCCATTTTTGTTTAGTTTTACCATTTGTTTCCTCATTTTCCTTTTCTTGCAGTTTAATATACATATTTGTTAGAAATCTTTTGATTAACATTGTATCTGTAATCACATATTCAAGGTTACTTCCCTCTGGCAAACTCAAACTGCTTCCTAATTTATCCTTCAAGTAGGATCTCAATTGGTAATATGCCAGCGCTGTATCTCCAGTTATATTGTACTTATCTCTCATTTGTTCAAAGGATAAGAATCTACTTCCTGAAAAACAATTTTCTATTCTTTTAATCCCTTTTTTTTCCCATTCTCTAAAGGAAAGGTTATCTATTGTAAAAGGGAGTAATGGGAACAACAATTCATGCAATCTGGGTATGTGAGAAAGTGAAAAATTTTGGGAAGATCTAAACCAGATATTAAATAAAATTACAGAAAACAATATACCAAAAAACCCAGAGATCTTCCTCCTAAGTAACATAAAAAACAAAGAATTTGGACTTGATTTGGATGGTGCACAAAAAAGATTTGTTAGGATAGCCCTAGCTGTAGCAAAAAAATGTATTATGTCAGCCTGGAAATTAGAAGATAACGTGAGATTACAACAATGGTATATAGAAATGAATAAATGTATTCCATTCGAAAAAATAACATATAGTTTAAGAAATAATATTGAAATATTTGAACAAATATGGGAGCCATACATGAAACACAATAGAGAAAACCTACCGGGGACATCTACCACCTAAAATAATGGAAGGAGAAGGAAATGAAAAGAAGAATTTCTTGTTTATTTTTATTGAGTGACAACATTGTTTGACTGGTTTAATATATCTTAGATTCTGTACTTTAAATGAATGGGAGGGGAGGTAGGGAGGGTGGGATGGGAAGAGCGAGGTGGGGGGAGAAAACGACACTGTACATATTTGAAAAGGAAAATGTATGTATCTTGGTCAATGTGGTTTATGGTGTGAAAAATTTAAAAAAATTTAAAAAAAGGAAGGGAAAGCCAAAGGTGAGTGATCCAGTGATTATTGGGTGATCAGAGGTGGAGAGGGTGAGCACATTTAGGTTCATGGGAGTCACTATCTCGGAGGATCTTTCCTGGACCCAACACACCGTGAAGAAAGCAGGTCAGCACTTCAACTTCCCCAGTTTGCGGAGGTTTGGTATCACACTGGAACCCCTTGCAGATTTCTTCAGAGGTGCGGTGGAAAGTGTGCTGACCGGCTGCATCACATTCTGGTACGGGAACATCAATGCCCCAGAGTATAAAACCCACCAAAAGGTAATGGACACAGCCCAGGACGTCACTGGCAAAACTTTCCCTACCATCAACAACATCTAAAGAGAATGCTGCCATCAGAGGGCAGCAGCGATCATCAAGGATGCACACTGCCCAATGCATGCTCAATTCTCGCTGCTGCCATCAGGAAAGAGGTGTAGGGGCCATGAGATTCGCACTATCAGGTTCAGGAACAGCTGCTACCCCCCCCCCCCCTCCACCTCAACAACAAACTCAACCAGGGACTCTTAGAACTGTAGAACAGAAAGTAGGCCATTAGTCTGTGATGACCACCCTCCCCCTCATCCCATTGACCTACTCCCATCCCATAACCCTCAAGGCCTCTCCCATCCATGTCTTTATCCAATTTATTCTTAAAACTCACGATTGAGCCTGCGTTTCCTACATGGAGCGCGTTACCCGCGCTCCACTCTCCCACCAACTCTCTGAGTGAAGAACTTTCTCACAAATGTTCCCCCTAAATCTTTCCCCTTCAACTTAAAACTATGACCTTGTATTGATCTCCCCTGATATCAATGGAAAAAGCCTCCTCACATCCACTCTGTCTACACCTCTCATAATCTTGTGAACCTCTATCAAATCTCCCCTCATTCTTCTCTGCTCCTAACCTGTTTAATCTTTCCCTGCAACTCAACTCCTGAAGATCCAGAAACATCCTAGTAAATATTCTCCACACTCTTTCAATCTTACTGATGGCCTTCCTGTAGTTAGGTGACCAAAACTGTACGCAATACTTCAAATTTGGCCTCACCAATATCAATATAACATCATTACTGCTTGTGTGGTCGTTCACACTGGGCGCCTTTTCAAGACTGCAAGTACATGAGTGCATCAGTCCCGGGGGTTGTATGTGCAGTAGAGTGGGTGACCGTCAATGAATTTTTCCGGTATGGTTTACACCGCAGGCTTCCTCCAAAGAATTGTTGGGGTCTTGCAGGACAAATCGCAGTGACTACAAATTCCCACACATTCTTTAGACTGCCCGTGTCATTGAAAAAAATTCAGATTGTGCTGTGATATGCCTGCTGTCTAAAATAATGTAAATGTGCAAGGAGTTCTTAAATAAATCAGGAAAATTCTGTAGACACGTAAGTAGAGATACATCAACGATGTTTCGGGCTTGAGTCCTTCATCAACAAGAGAATGCCAGTGAGCAACCAAGTCAGTTTAATGGAAAGCAGTAACAATGATGTTCATGCCATCTGGTTGGAGGGGGCCCAAACTGAAAATCTGCAGGTGGTCAGTGAACTGAAAGGGTTGGCCACTGGGGTCACAGATGGAGCAGAGATGCTGAGCGAAGCGATCTCCAAATCTGCGGACCGGTCTCTCCGAAGTAAAGACGGCCACAATGGGAGCAGCGGATGCAGTAAACCAGTCCTCTGGACATACGTGTCATTTCAGGTGAAAGGCCAGGCCTGGGCCATGGTGAGGGAGGGGTGTGGCACCAGTGTTGCACCTCCTGAGGACATGGGGTTAGGGGGGGGATGTGGATAGGTGGGGAGGGATGAGTGGATGAGGTATGTCAAACAGTCTCCTTTATGGAGCAAAGTTTTCTTAAATGAGCCCCTGATTGAGTTTGTGGTGGAGGAGTCTGATGGAGGAGAGGCAGCGGCTATTACTGAACCTGGTGGTGCGATACCTCTCCGACACAATCATGAAGCCTTCAGTTCAGGAGCCCCTTCTTGCCCTCGATTCTCGCCCCTGATACCCAGTTCCCATGAGCTGGTCTCCAACAGTCCGTGGCCAGTGTGGGTCTTTCAGCCGCTGAGCCCCTTGCTGGTCCGCCACCGCGGTCACCATCTTGTAGTGTCATCTCCTCTGCCCCTCCTTCTCAAAGGGGGAGATGGGTTGGTCTCCCCATTTTCTGGAGTCAGTAGCTCCCCCTGGAGTTTGCACCCCCCCTCGTAGTTGCTGCCAGACACGGGTGCCACCACCTCGGGCACGGAACCTCAACTCCAAGGTTGCAGATTGAAGAAAAATAAACTCAGCTCCTTTGACAGGCCGTCTAAATCCTGTGTGAAACCGTCTGTATCAAGACCAGGCAGCTGGACTCTGTGGAGTAGCGCTGCAACTCCTTCCCCATGCTGCCACAGCATGGATCTCCCAGTGGCCACCCATTTCAATTCCTCGTCCCATTCCCACATTATCTACCCACGGTCTCACGCACAACCAGCCTGAGATTACGTGGAAATTCCCTCTCTCTCTCCATTCACTCTCCCTCTCTCTCCCTCCCCTCTCCTTCTCTCACACCCCTCTCTCCCCTCACTCTAACTCCCCCTCTCACCCTTTCTCCTCCCTTCTCTTCTCCATTTCTTCTCACTTTCTGCCCTTTCCCCCTACCCCTCTCTTCTCCCTTTCTCCTCTGCCCCTCTCCCCACTCTCTCTCCACCACCCCTCTCCCCATCCGCCCCATCCCACTCCCCATCACACACCACTGAATATGAATCCACTTTATTTATTGAGCACTGTTGGTGATTCCTGGTCGGATGATGTGGGAGGAGAGGTCAGGAACCGCTCTGTTGATGACAGGGGAGCCGTCAGGAGACGGCTTCCAGATCTGACCCTTGACTTTCGGGCAAATCTGCACAGACCCCTGACTCCAGCAACTATATTCCCCTCTGACCCTGGGGGAAATCCCACCAACCCCTGTCCCCAGGGGGAGTCCCCATTGACCGTGACCCCAGGTGAAAACCCCTCTCCCCCCAGGAAGGAATTACCATTGACCCCTGACCACAAGGGGGAATCCATTGACCCCTGACCTTGGGGAAATCCCCACCTATTCCTAACCCCAGGGGAAATCCACACCAACCTCTGACCCCCCCCACTCGATGATGGACCCCCCCCACCCAAGATGATGGACCCCCCCACCCAAGATGATGGACCCCCTACCACCACTACCCTCTATCTCTTGCCCTTGGTGGATGCCTGCCCACCCTTGGGTGCCTTCTCACTGCTGGGTGGTCCCAGTCTTTCCAGCATGGCGATCCGGGCACTGAGCCGCCTCTCGCTGCCCAACAGCTGCCTGTCCAGCTTGGTCCGCAGATCCCGCACCTCCTCCTGCACACGGGCCTTGACGTACTCCCGGAGGTCCTCCTCACGAGGCGGCACTGGGAGAAGGAGGGAGGCCTGAGTGAGTCCAGAGCTCTTGGAGGGAGGAATGCTGACACACATAGACACACTACACACACAGGGACACATGGGACATACATGGGGACACAGGGGGCACACATGGAGACACACAACACATACAGTATTCACACAGGGACATACAGGACACATACAGGGACACAACACACATGGGGCACACATGGGGACATGGACACACACAGGACGCACATGGACACATAGACAAGCATGTGAGTGTGTGCGCACACGTGTGGGTGAGTCCGTGTCTAGGCAAGTGTGAGTCTGTATGTGTGAGTCTGTGTGTCTCTGTATGTATGTGTGTGTGTTAGTGAGTGTGTGTCCCTGTATGTATCTGTGTGTGTGTTAGTGAGTCTGTATGCGTGTGAGCGTGTGTGTTCGTGAGTGTGAGTGCGTATGTGAGTGTGTGCAGACCCCTTCACACGAGCGGCATCACCTTGTGTCTCTTCCTCCAGGACAGGCTCCTCCTGCTCCTCTACCCCCATGTCCACAGTCTCCACCTCAGCAGCTGAACCGGGACACAAAGGAGATTCCATCATTAACCCAGTAACTGACAGCTCATGTCCCCCATCCCATCACACATTCCCGGGACACAGAGTGAAGCTCCCTCTCCCATGTCCCCGAATACACTCCCGGGGTGGGCCACAGAGTGAAGCCCCCTCTCCCCCCGTCCTGTCACACAATCCTGGGGTGGTACACAGAATGAAGCCCCTATCCCCCCGTCCTGTCACACACTCCCGGGGAGTGAACCCCCCCGCAGCAGGACAGGGAATGTGATGGCTGTGAGATGGCAGAGCAGGAATGTCGGGTTGGGGTAAATTAAGGGTAATGGCCACCAAAGGTAGGGAGGGGGGGGTGAGGGATGGAATACAAGTCGGGGTGGGGGAGCTGATGGGGGCTACCTGGCTGTTCTATTATAGTTTTCATTGATGTTATGTCTTTTTGTCTCTCATTAGTGGAATTTTTGAGTCCTTGTTTTCTTTTAAACCCAGGGTTGGCTGAGTGCCTGGAGACCGGAGGCAATCAGTGGGCTGGGACGGGAATTTGGGGGTGGCAAAGGTGCAGAAGGACTACGATACTGATAACCCTATGGGTGATGGCTAAGAGCACAAAGTGTGTTAGCTTTAATGTTTATGGTCTAAATGGAAATGTTAAGAGAAAAAGGGTTTTGGCACACATTAAGAAAATTGATGTAGACCTGGCCTTGCTCCAGGAAACCCATCTGACTGAATAAGAGCATCAAAAGCTAATAAGAGGGTGGGCGGGCCAGGTCATAGCCTCCTCGTTCAGTTCGAAGGCAATCTTGGTCGGGAAGAATGTTCCAGTGAGGGTGCACTGCCAGATATACTCAGAATCCTGGACTTTAGTAAATGTATATGCTCCAAACTTCGATGATACAAAATTTATGTTGGGCATTTTCCTGAGATTAGGAGAACATTTTAATTGGGTTAGAGATAACCCTAATTTTTGTCTGGATCCTGTCTTGAATAAGTCAACAAGGGCAGCAAGAGCAACCATTGAGGGTATGAAGGAACTGAATTTGGTTGCTCTCTGGAGGCGGAACCACCCAAAGGAGAGGGATTATTCCTTCCACTCAAGGCAGCATGACTCCTACTCTGGAATAGATTTTGTTTTTGGCTTCAGCCCATGTAGAGGGTAGGATCTTGGAGGCTAAGTAGGCGACTAGACTTCTCTCAGATCATTCAACCTTGGTGTTAACGGTTGAAATGCCAGACAAACAGGAAACAGACGTCTTAACTCATCGCTGTTGAGGTAACCGGAGTTTTGTAGTTTTGTAAGAGCGGAAATAGGTGAGGCCATCTCTACTTCTACTCCAGATAAATTCCTCCTATGGGACATCCTCAAGGTCTACCTGAGGGGTCAAATAATTGGATACACTTGAACAGTGAGGAAAGAATACGAGAAGGAGGTGATTGACTAAGAGCAATAAATTTTATGTTGGAAAAGGACTTCCAAAGATCGGGTTCAGACAACCAGTACAGGGCTATTACAAATATGAAGCTGAAATATAACACACTTCAAATGTACAGTATGAAAAAGGCCATACTGTGGTCAAAACAAAAATATTATGAATTGGTGGGGGGGGGGGGGGGAAGGAGAGCCCTCAAAGTCCTTCCATGGCAGATGAGGACAGAGCAAGCCTTGAGAACAATCAGTACGGTGCAGGCTGGAAGAGAAAGGGTCTCCTATCAACTAAAAGAAATTAATGATACCTTCTGAGAACATTATGAAGGTTTATATAAGTCAGAATTGATAGGGAGGATGGACAAAATTGGCGGGTTCTTGTCCAAAATTGAGCTGCAAAATTTGAACTTAGAAGAGCAGGAAGACCTAGATCGTCCCTTCACTGATGAGATAAAGAAGGCACTAAACTCATTGCAAACTAACAAGTCCCCAGGGGAGGATGGGTTTCTATCTGAGTTCTATAAGGAATTCAAAGATTTACTGATGCCTCTTTATATGGAGGTGGTAGGTCAGGCAATGGAGACCCACATGTTCCCGGATTCTTTTTCAACGGCAATCATTATGACAATCCTAAAGTAAGCAATGATCTATTGTTGCCATCTTCTTATAGGCCAATTTCGTTACTAAACACGGAATATAAGATAATAGCCAAAGCCCTGGCAATGGATTGGCATAGTATTTGCCCAAGCTCGTAAATAAAGATCAAGCGGGCTTTGTATCAAAGAGACAGGCAGCAGATAACATTGGGTAGACTGTTGAGTGTATTACAACTAGCACAAACTAGAAATGAAAGGGGACTGGGCGTGACCCTGGATGCAGGGAAGGCATTTGACAGACAGGAATGGGACTTTTTATTTAAAATGCTGGAGAAATTAGGGCTCGGGGCAACTTTTATTGATTGGATAGGGGCACTATATCACATGCCCAAGGCAAAAGTTGTGACCAATGGAGAAATTTCCTCAGCCTTCCCACTGACAGGGTCTAGTCGACAGGGGTGTCCACTATCTCCAGCTCTGTTCATACTGGCTATGGAACCGTTGGCCAAGGCCGTTTCATCGGGATCCAGACATCAAGGGCAGGAAGAAAACAAGATCAACCTATTTGCTGATGATGTGTTGCTACATCTGATTGACCCAATGAAATCGCTGTCCAACAGTGCTCTACTCTGGAGGACTATGGAAGGTTTCTGGGTATAAGATCAATTAGGACAAGAGTGAAATTATGCTACTCGCGGGAGGGGACTATAGTCAATGGCAAGAGAATTGTTAATTAAAGTGGCCACTAAATGGGATTAAATATCTCGGAGTTAGAATAGATAATAATTTTAAATAATCTGTACAAGGTTAAACTACACCCCTTTGCTGGGAAAGATCGAGGTGGACATGAACAGGTGGATGTCCCTGCCCATAAAGGCAGGGTCAACCGTATTAAAATGAATACGCTGCAAGGCTTCAGTATCTCTGCCCATAGAGCTGCCCTGAGGTTTTTTCCAGAACCTGCTTTCATGGTTAAGAACATTTTTATGGAACGGAAAGTAGCCAGGGTCTCTATGGAGAAAATGACCTCGGATTACAGTCTGGGGGTTTATGGATGCTGCTATTTTTGGGCAGCTCAGTTGAGATACATCTCCTCACTCTTTGGGGGGAGGGGAAATGCCATCCTGGTCGCAAATTAGTCTGCACTTGGTGGGCGAGAAGGTGGCAGAGGATTTTATTGATAAATGGGACACCAAATTTCTATCCAGAAAAACTGACAGCCATGGTGAAACAAATTATCTGTATTTGGAATAACGTTAACCAATATTTAGAAATAAAACTGTGGCTGTCCCCAAAAATGCCCCTGTCTCCAAATTGATTAATACCCTTGATGGTAGGTAACAAGATCCTGGATGCCTGGTGTCGGAATGGTGTCAGGTGTATTGTTACGAGCAGGAGCAGAAAATGTCATTCGAACAATGTATGCAGAAGTATGACTTATCAAATAGAACGTTCCACTGCTACCTTCGGATAAGATCTTTTCTACAGGACAAATTAGGTCCAATCATGGTCCTGCCAACGTGCAGTGACATAGAGACCATGGTTCGAAGAGGGAACACACAGAAATTCATTTCAGCAATGTATTTCCACTCCAAGCGGAAGGACCTAAACAAGGCCTTCATAAATCAAGGCAGAGGTGGGGGTCAGACCTCGGAATAACAATTGGTGAGCGGTGCTGGTCCGACCGGCTGGGCTGGCATGAATGCAGTCATCAATGCGAGGTACAGGCTGGTGCAGTACAACCTTTACACCAGCTGTACTTGACGCCACAAGAAAAGATCTAAGCCAGAACAGACCAGACAGTGTTTTAGACAGGATCCTTTGTGCACACGACCTGGGCGTGTGTAATGGAAGATTTAAACTGTGTTTTTTTTACTTTTGCAGCCTTTGCTTCTGCAAGGCTGAGAACCTGCTTGTTTTTTTTAGAATCAGCAGACAATCTAATTTACACTATGGGGCCCAGGATGCATATGAATTAGTAGATACATCTAATTTACACCATGAGACCCAGGATGCGTTGAATCAGAAGACACATCTAAATTCCACCATGAGGCCCAGAGATGCAGTTTTCTTTTGTTGTTCGCAGACTGTCAGGAGATCTTGAAGATAATTAAATCATTTGTTCAAAGAGATAAGCTATGAAGTAAACAACTTTTGGGTAATATAAGCCATGGTCCCACTGCTGAAGTTGGAGACTCTCCGAGAGGTGGCAACATCTCTCAGCAAGAAGAAGAACTTCTAGAGTCCAGCTAACGTCCCGGTCGAGGGAGATGGAGAAGCTGCTACCGGCACCCCGACAACCTAGTACAAGTGTGCAGTCGTTGCCTCGCTTCAGCAGTTGGGACCAGTCCAGGCGTTGATAAGTATAGTGGGAAGGGCTAGCATATTGTAGTTTGAAATCAGCTTTTGAATTTGTAATAAACATTTGTATAAACTGAACTGCTCTCGGTGTGTGTGTCTATTTTCTTTCGGTAGCTCAAATACTGTGACCAATCTAAAACGAACAAAATGAGAGGTACAAGTTTACCCAGGTCAGTGTGGCCCAAGGTGAGGCCCTCCTGGGTGGAACTAGGCCAAGTCCCAGGGAAATTATAGGTAAGGAATTCCCAAAGGACCCAGAACTGTTCCTGTTGGGTAACATAATAGACATAGGACTTACAATGAAGCTGACCAGATTCTAAATTCAGTTTGTGATGATCGCGTTGGCGGTGGCCAGGTGGGGCATAGCGGTTACCTGAAAAAGTCCGACTCTTGTCTGAGTATCATGCTGTGGAGCAGGGAGATGCAAGGCTGTGTTACCCCGGAGAAAATCACCTATAACTTAAGGGGGAGGTACGGCATTTTCCAAAAGATTTGGCAACCGTACCTGAACTTTATAAGGGCACAGTTGTTGGGAGGACCGCTATGCCTCGCTGCTCTGCCTTCCCCGTTTCCTCCTCAGTTATGGGTGGGGGGGAGGGGGTAAGTTTCATTCTAGCTGGGTAAAGTCTGGAAAATAAATCAACCTGGACCA
>NC_091471.1:232531368-232607705 GCF_036971445.1 Narcine bancroftii | reverse complement strand
TATTGTGTTAGAGTGTTTTGCGCCCCCTCACAACTGCGAACCTGTTACCCCACCCCCCACCCGCCAGCCAGCCAGGCCGTAGATCACCCAGGCACAGGCCGCTTCACCTTGCTCAGTCTCCTGGCCGCCATCCTCAATGGTTCAGTGGCGTTTCTCTGTGCAGCAGGTTGAACATGAAGGCCAAGGTTGTCCACGGTTCCCATGACAGCAGGAATACTTCCGGTAATTTCCAGCCGCACTTCCGTTGACTATTTGGTCTCATTTCCACAAAGTGGTTTGCAAAGCCCACTTCCGGTGTTTACAAGCCATACTTCCGATAAGTGGGCGTAATACCTCCACTTCCGGTGACGTTTTATTTTAAAAGCCCCACTTCTGGGAATGGCGCTTGACGGCCGATATGTATTTGATGCCTCACTTCCGTGAGTTGCTTGACGTCCAACTTCCGGTTTGAGGTTTTTTTAGGCTGAAGGTCACGATCGGTAGCTGCGATGATGTTGTGTTTGTGATTAATTTAGCGACACCAGCCCCAGAGTGGGTTTGAACTGTAATCGACGCCGCAATCTTTAGACATGAGGCCCTGGGGGAGCAGGGACGCAGGACATCGTAGTTGTCATGGGACGTCGTCACTTCCGGTCTCATCTCCGCACGTCGTCCGCAAAAGAACGGGTCCCCGATAGGGATTTTTCTTCACGGAGGAACCAAACGAGGATATAAATTCAATAAAACAACGCTGGCGGCGGCGGAAAGGGCGGTTGCCGGGGGCAAGGGCGATTTCCGGTGGTGGGTGTGGCGGGAGCGGTTGCCGGGGGCAACGAACGACTTCCTGTGGAAGGGTGAAGGGTCAACATCCGGGGACTTGGCGTTGCTCTAGACATGGCCCCCGGCGGGAGGAGGAGGAGCGGCGGAGGAGAGGGTGAGGGACGGAGGGGATGAGGAGGGACGGAGGGATGAAGAGGGACGGAGGGGAATGAGGAGGTCGGAGGGAATGAGGAGGGACGGAGGGGATGAGGAGGGGAGGAGCATGGCTGAGGGAGTGAGGGGTGGAGGATGGGAGGTGGAACGGAGGGAGGGACGGGGTAATGAGTGAAGGAGGGACGGGGAGGGACGGGGGGATGTGGAGGAGGGGAGGGACGGAGGGGTTGAGGGAGGAGAGCAGTGGGATGGAAGGGATGTGGGAGGGGAGGGACGAGGGTGGCAGATGAGGAAGGGACGGAGGGTCAGGAGGAAGAGGGTGGAAGGGGAAGGAGTGGGATGGTGGGGAGGGGGTGCAGGACGGAGGGTGGGAGGGAGAGGCTGAGGAAAAGGAGGCAGGGGATGGGAAAGAGAGGGAGAATGGGCTAGCAGAATCTGAAGACATTGATGCCATCCGGCTGGAGAGTGCCCAGACGGAGAATCAAGTGTCCCTTCTCCAATTTACGGGTGACCTGGGTTTGACGTGTAAAAAGTGAAGGGAGGGAAGTTCAGGGGATATGTCAGGGGTAAGTTTTTTTATGCAGCTTGTTGCTGGGATGGTGGTGGAGGCTGGAACATTGTGGACTTTAAAAGACTTCCGCAGACACACGGATGGGAAAAAATAGAGGGTTACAGGGTAGGGAAGATTTAGGAATACGTGGGTCCACACAGCATCAAGGGCTGACTAGCCTATGACACGTCAGTACAGGGGTTGGAGTGTAGAATTGAAGTGGTCGGCTACTGGGAGATCCCCGCCACTGCTGCAGATGGAGTGAAGGTTCTGAGCAAAGCGGTTGCTCCGTCTCTGCGATGTAGAGAAAGCCACAGAGGGAGCACAGACCGGATGCAGGAGATGACTCCCGCGGGTACACCAATGAAGTGTTGCTTCACTTGGAAGTCCTATTCAGGGTCCTGGACCATGGTGAAGGAGGGGGTGTGGCCGCAGGTGCGGCACCTCCTGTGGCCACGGGGGAAGGATGAGCACTTGAGGGAGCGGACCCTGCTGAGAGCTGAGAGAGGGGAGGGGAAGTTGTGCCCGTTGGTGGGACCATGCAAGTGTCGGAAATTCTGGCGGATAATGTGTTGAATGTGGAGGCTGGGGGTGGGGGAGGTAGGTGAGGATGAGGGGTATCCTGTGTTGGTACGTACGGGGGCAGAGGGGGGCCAGGGCAGATAAGTGGGAAATGGAAGTGATGCGGGTGATGGGTGAACCGGAGGAGGGGAAGGAGATGGACATTTGGAAGATCTGGGTTGGAAGACCTAATCTCGGCTGTGGAGATGGAGAATTGTGAGAAGAGATCTTGGGGACAGGAGGAGGGGTGAGGTGATGGAGGGATGGGAAGAGGGAGGGGTTTCAGGGAGCACAAAAGGGAAAAGGGGTAACAGGAAGCTGTCTCCAGTCCCAGTGACCCACCCACCACCCTCTCCCAGGCTCTGACTGGGGATTGACTCCGCCAGGCGGCACCGAGATGTCGGCATCGGGGGGAAAGCGGTCAGCTCCCGACGGGGGCTCTGGGCCTCCCGAGAAGAAGGCCAACAGTGAAGAGAACCCCACCACGACACTCATTGAGCCGATACGCCTTGGAGGCATCTCCTCAACCGTACGTGGGGCGGGGAATCCGGGTCCCCAGGAGGCAGTGGGAGAGGGGTCACTCAGGGAGAGGCTGTTGCCAGAGGGACGGGGGAGAGGGGTCACAGGGAGGGAGTGACCCTGGGGGCAGGGGAGAGAGAAGTCACTGAGGGGGGCTGTTGCCGGGGAGAGTGGGAGGGGGTTCATTGAGGGAGGGGCTGTCACCAGGGGGTGGGGGAGAGAGGGGGTACTAAGGGAGGGGGGGGATTAATGTCAATGACCCTGGGGGCAAAGGCATCACTGGGGGGGGGGGATTAACATTCATAACCCCTGGGAAGAGGGGTCACTGAGAGAGGGGGGTGGAAATTAATGTCCATATCCCGGGGGAAGAAGGGCCACTGAGGGAGGAGGGATTAACATCCATACCCTGGGGGAAGAGGGTCACTGAGGGAGGGGGCCATAAATGTCCATTCCCTGGGGGAAGAAAGGGGGGCATAAACGTCCATGCCCTGGGGGAAGATGGGTCATGAGGGAGGGGGCATTAATGTCCATACCCGGGGGAAGATGGGTCACTGAAGAAAGGGGGCATTAATGTCTTCCCTAGGGGAAGAGGGGCCACTGAGGAGGGGGTGTGGAATTAACATCAGTGACCCCGGGGGGAGAGGAGCCACTGAGGGACGGGAGAATTAATGCCCCCAGCCTCACGAGACCCACCTCCCTGTTTCTCCAACCCGCGTCATGTTCCACTCATCCGCCGCAGGGGAGGGAGTTGTGTGCTGCTGGGTCCTGACCTCCATCCTCACGGCAGGAGGAGATGGATCTGAAAGTTTTGCAGTTCAAGAACAAGAAGCTGGCGGAGAGGCTGGAGCAGAGGCAGGCCATCGAGGATGAGCTTAGGGAGCGCATCGAGAAGCTGGAGAAGAGGCAGGCGACGGACGACGCCACCCTGCTCATCGTCAACCGCTACTGGAGTCAGGTGGGGAGGGGGAAGATGAGAAGGAGGTCGAGAGGCTGGGTGAGGGAAATGGGGAGGGGTGGAGAGAAGGAGGCAGGGATAGGGAATATGTGGGGAGGGAGGGGTTTGGGGGAGGAGCAGATGAGGGTGGGGGAAAGGGATGGTGGGATGGGAAGGTGAGGGTGGAGAGGTGTGGGGGAGGGGTACAGGGAGGGGTGTGGGGGTGAGGGTGGAGGGAAGGTGACGATGGAGAGGTGTGGGGGAGGGTGGAGGGAGGGGAGAGGGTGAGTGAAGGTGGAGGGAGGAAGGGGAGAGGGTGAGAGGATTGAGGGAGGGAGGGCTGAGGGTGGGAGAGGGGGGTGATGGTGGAGGGAGGGGAGAGGGTGAGTGAAGGTGGGAGAGGGGGTGAGGGTGGGAGAGGGGGTGAGGGTGGAGAGGGGGTGAGGGTGGGAGAGGGGGTGAGGGTGGGAGAGGGGGTGAGGGTGGGAGAGGGGGTGAGGGTGGGAGAGGGGGTGAGGGTGGGAGAGGGGGTGAGGGTGGGAGAGGGGGTGAGGGTGGGAGAGGGGGTGAGGGTGGGAGAGGGGTGAGGGTGGGAGAGGGGGTGAGGGTGGGAGAGGGGGTGAGGGTGGGAGAGGGGGTGAGGGTGGGAGAGGGGGTGAGGGTGGGAGAGGGGGTGAGGGGGGGAGAGGGGGTGAGGGGGGGAGAGGGGGTGAGGGGGGGAGAGGGGGTGAGGGGGGAGAGGGGGTGAGGGGGGGAGAGGGGGTGAGGGGGGGAGAGGATGGGTGAGGGGGAGAGGATGGGTGAGGGGGAGAGGATGGGTGAGGGTGGGGGAAGAAGAGTGGAGGGGCTGAGGATGGAGAGGGGTGAGGGTGGAGAGAGGGTGAGTTGGGTGAGGGAGGGAGAGGGGCAGGGATGAAGGGAGGGGGTGAGGGTGGAGGAGTGAGGGGGAGATGAGGGGGGGACTGGAGAGTGAGAGGGAGGGGGCGAGGGTGGAGGGAGAGGGGTGAGAGAGAAGGAGGAGTGAGGGGGAGAGATCTGGATGGAGGGAGGAGAGGGTTGGACCCCTCTCCCCCACAGTCCAGCAATAACCACCCCATCTCCCACCCCTACCCCAGCTGGATGAGAACGTCCAGGTCCTCTTGCACAGGTACGACCCACAGAGGGAGGAGACGCCAGCGGCAGAGGGAGGGGCGGCAGGGGCAGGAGAAACCCCCGAGCCCCCCTGTGGCTCCGAGGGCAACGAGGGGTTGGATCAGGACACAGGTGTGTTATGGGAGGTAGGAGGGGGAAGGGAAAGAGGGGAGATGGGGAAGGAGGGAGGGGAGCGAAATGGATGGGCGAGAGAGATGGGTTGGTGGTGAGGGAGGGGGTGAGGAGGAGAGGGAGGAGGGAAATGGAAGGGGGTGCAGGGAAAGGGGAGGGGTGAAGATGAGGGACGGGTCATTAAGGGGGTTGGGTGAGGCAGTAGTGCCGACAAAGGAATAAGACAGGAGAGCCTTCCTCATCTTGTCCTGATTCACTCTCTCTCTCCCGCATCTCTTTTTCCTTCCTCCCCCGCTACCCCCCTCCCCCATCTCCCTCTCTTTTCCTCTCCCCATCTCTACCTCTCCTCCCTGTGGCCTCATCCTCCCCCTCCGCTTCTCCTCTCTCCTTCGCCCCCACCTCCTCCTGTCCCCTCCAGCCGGTGAACCCTGCCCCAGTCCACCCCTGAGCATGGGCCGGGAGCCACTGCAGGAGCCGGCCCTGTCGTTCCTGGCCACACTGGCCAGCAGCAGCAGTGAGGAGATCGAGCTGTGTCTACAGGACCGCATGGACTTCTCCAAGAGGGCAGTGTGTCGCATCGTTGAGGTGTTTGACCAGCTGCACCGGCGCATCGAGGGACTGTGTCAGCGCATCAGCAGCCAGGGTGGGTGTGCCCTGTCCCCGGGACATGAGTCCCCTGGAGTCTGGGACTCCCCCTACTTGGGACGCCAGATCCCCTGGAGCCCAGGAACTTTGACCCAGTATGCTGGATGCCCTGGAGACTGGGACCACCTCACCAGGACCCCAGTCTCCTGGATCCCTCACTGTGACTCCTTACCCAGAACCCCAGTCCTCTGGAGACCAGATCCCCTGGAGCCCAGGAACTTTGACCCAGTATGCTGGATGCCCTGGAGACTGGGACCACCTCACCAGGACCCCAGTCCCCTGGATTCCTCACTGTGACTCCCTACCCAGAACCCCAGTCCCCTGGATCCCTCACTGTGACTCCCTACCCAGAGCCCCAGTCCCCTGGAACCCGTAACCCCCTTCCTGGGACCCCAGTCCTCTGGAGACCAGATCCCCTGGAGCTCAGTAACTTTGACCCAGTGTGCTGGATGCCGTGGAGACTGGGACCACCTCACCAGGACCCCAGTCCCCTGGATTCCTCACTGTGACTCCCGACCCAGAACCCCAGTCCCCTGGAACCTGTAACCCCCTTCCTGGGACCCCAGTCCTCTGGAGACCAGATCCCCTGGAGCACAGGGCCCCCTACCCGGGACCCCAGATCCCTTGGAGCCCAGGAACTTTGACCCAGTATGCTGGATGCCCTGGAGACTGGGACCAGCTCACCAGGACCCCAGTCCCCTGGATACCTCATTGTGACTCCCTACCCACATCCCTGGAACCCGTTAACCCCCTTCCTGGGACCCCAGTCCTCTGGAGACCAGATCCCCTGGAGCCCAGGAACTTTGACCCTGGAGACTGGGACCACTTCACCAGGACCCCAGTCCCTTGGATACCTCACTGTGACTCCCTACCCAGAACCCCAGTCCCCTGGAGCCCATAACCCCCTTCCTGGGCCCCCTTCCCCTGGAGCACAGGGCCCCCTACCCGGGACCCAGTCCCCTGGAGACCAGATCCCCTGGAGCCTGGGATCCATCCCTGGGACCCAGGACTGCACAGGGCCACCTACAACCCCGCCCCACAAACATCTTCCCCTGGACCCCCTTCCCCTCCCTGGGACCCTTTCCCCGGATCCCAATTCCACCAGCAGCCCCTCTCAGCTGCTCATGACTCACCCCACGCTGTTGGCACTTGACTAATGTGTTTTCCCCATCCCTCCTCCTCCCTTCCTCCCCATCCTCCCCCTCCCTACACCAGGGTCCGGAGGTGCGGACGACAGCTCGGGCTGGTTGAACGCAGATGTGATGGGGGAGAACCGTCGTCTCCACGACCTCACCACCGAGCTCCAGGGGAAGCACCATAAATGTCCATGGAGGTAATAGGGTGGGGGGAACGTAGAGGGTCCCCAGGAAGTGCCAGAGAGGGGGTGTCGGGAACAGGGGTCTTAGGGCCAGGGCAGCGGGGGTCCTGGGTAGTTGTGTAGGTGGGAGGGGAGGCAGGGTGAGGACGGGGAGGGATCGAGCCTGGAACCAAAGGGCAGGAATGCAGGTTGCTTTGGAGGAGACCAACTGGCATATCTCGTACCAAGTACGTGATAAGGTTTGGCAGCAACTGGATGGCTGGGTGGCCTTTTTCCCACTCCGCGGGCACGGGGTTACCCAGCGACATGTGGTCACCTGATGTCACCCTGGCTGGGGCTCGCTCAGGAGCCCGATCACAGCAGGGCATTGGGGAGAATCGGTGGGAGGGTGAGCTCCCTCTTCTTGAGCCTGATGGAACCTCCCACCCTTCCCCTTCCATCCCCACCTTTTCACTCTATCCCTCCCTCTCCCTATACCCCAACCCCATCTCTTCCCTCCTCCACTATCCCTCCCACCTCCATCCTCCCTGCTTCCCTTCCCCACTCCCGCAGTACAATGAGCTGCAGGATAAGGTGCAGTCGGCCGAGACCAAGGTGTCAGAGATGGAGACCACCATTGAGGACCTGCAGTGGGACATCGAGAAGCTCCGCAAACGCGAACAGAAGCTCAACAAGCACCTGGCCGAGGCACTAGAGCAGGTGGGTGGTCCGTGGGGGGTTGCGGGGGTTGGTCCTCGTGACCGGATTGTTCTCTTCTCTTCAATCCTCTGCCCCCCTCCTTCTCTCAATGACTGAGGGGCTGATGCACCGAGGAGCTTTCTGAGAGGGGCTGGGCCAGGTGTTTGGCCGGGGCTAGGTGCTGAGCAGGACACATTGCTGCTGGTTATAACTCTGATCAGGCCACCCTTTGTCCTGATCCTGTCTCTGTATTCCAGAGGTGTGGGGGAGGGCTTCGGGAATGGGTGCACTAGGATGTTACCTGTTTCAGAGGGTCTGGAACAGGGGGAGAAATGAATACAAATATCGTTCCAGCACAGGACAGGCTGTTTTGCCACGAGGCTACCCCGTTCTATGTGCAGAGGAGATATACTCAGATGTTGCCTCGACTTTCAGGAACTGAGTTCGTCGTTTGGCAAGGTCCCCCACGAGAGACTCATCCAGAAAGCCTTGAGGCAGGTGATCAGTGGAACCTTGGTCGTGTGGATAAAAAATTGGCTTGTAGAAAGAAAGCAGAGTAGTGGTGGAAGGAAAGTATTCTGCCTGTAAGTCAGTGACGAGTGGAGGGGCCGCAGGGATCTGTTCTGGGACCCCCTGTTCTTTGTGATTTTTATAAATAACTTGGATGAAGAGTCGGAAAGATGTGTCAGTAAGTTTGCAGATGACACGAAGGTCAGAGGAGGTATGGATGGAGCTGAAGGTTGTTGAAGGTGACAAGAGGATAGACAGGACGCAGAGTTGGTGGAGAAGTGGCAGGTGGAGTTCAATCCAGATAAGTGTGAGGTGATGCATTTTGGAAGGACTAGCCAGAGGGCTGAGCCCAGGTTCATGGTCATTTACTTTAGAGTGTGGATGAACAGAGGGACCTTGGGGTCCAGATCCCTACATCCCTCAAGGTCGCTGCACAGTTTGATAGGATCGTTAAGGAGGCCTAGGGACGCTGGGATTCATTAGTCGGGGGATTGAGTTCAGGAATTGAGACGTCACATTACAACTCTACAAATCTCTGGTGAGCCCACACTTGGAGAATTGTGTTCAGTTCTGGTCACATTACAAGGAGGACATGGAAGCTACGGAGAGGAGGCAGAGGAGATTCACCCAGGATGTTGCCTGGATTGGAAACAAGTCTCATGAGGCAAGGTTGGCAGAGCTGGGACTTCTCTTTGGGGCGTAGAAGGACGAGAGGAGACTTGATCGAGGCTGACAAGATTCTGAGATGCACAGATAAGGTGGATGGTCAGCGCCTGTTTCCCAGGGCAGGATCAGCAAACTCTAGAGGACATGTGTACAAAATGGAGGGAGGGAAGTTGAAGGGAGTCGTCAGGGGTAGGTATTTTTACCCAGAGAGTTGTTAGGGGCCTGGAATGCCTTGCCAGGGATGGTGGTGGAGGCTGGAACATTGGGGGCATTTCAGAGACTCTTCGGCAGATGGAAGGAAGATAGAGGGTTATGGAGAAGAGAGGAGCCTACTTTTTTTAGGAAAGAAAATATGGGTTCAGTACAACATCAAGGGCTGAAAGGCCTGTACTGTGCTGTATTCTAAGTTTATTGACTGATTGTACACCCCAACGAAACAGGGTTCACCAGTCCTAGCAGAGAGACAACCAGACATTGCGCGGAGGAGTCACGTGATGGAGTAGTGGCCGGTAGGGGAACTCCAGCCCTCTCCAGAAAAGTAAAAAAAAGATAGAGAAAAAACAAAGGCAAACATAAAACCAAAACAAAGTGAAAGTAAAAGTGTGGAGAAAATGGCAGCGAAGAAAGAAAAACCAAAGATAACGGGAAGAAAAGAAGAAGGAAAGACGTCGTAAGAGGAAGGTGAAGGCCTTACCGATACGAGGAGACCCACCGTGGAGAGAGATGCCCGCTCCCTGAGGTCAGTGGAAGCACCGAACTCGGGACTACAAAAATGGCTCACGGAGCCAAACAAAAGTGCGCAACCGTGGATGCGCAAGACAAAAATAACACTGACGGGAGGGGGGACCAGCTGACGAGTAAATCTCCACAGCTGAAACAGACAACTACAACACAACAGCTAGAGGAAAACATAGAAAATAATGAGAACAAGAAGGAAGAGAGTAAAAATAAGAAATCAAAGAAACAACAGATGACCAACCCAGAGGAAGAAGATCAACACCAAGACACTTCTAATAAAAATAAGAAGACCAAAAATACCCAACAAAATAAAACAAACAACCCAACAAGAAAACCAGAAGAGACAGAGGTAAAGGACACAGATCCTGGAGTGGACTCAGAAAAAGAGGAGGAAGAACACAGAGAAATGGAAGATGAAGGGAAGGGCAAGTACATGGATTTTTTTTTTAAAGAATATATGGAAACAATAAAAGAATGGCAGTCACGAGAATTCAGTGAAATAAAAGAATAAAAAGTACAGAAGAAAAAGTGAATAGATTAAAGATAATCATGACAGATATAGGAAAAAGAGTAGACAAGGTGGAAGAACGAGAAACAGCCATAGAAATCGAAGTAGATGATTTAAAAAAGAAATTAGAAGAATCTGATAAAAAAAAGTTAGACACAGGAGCTGTTAGCTCAGAAGATAGATATAATTGAAAATTATAATAGAAGAAAAATAAAAAGATAGTGGGCCTTAAGGAAGATGAAGAAGGCAAAAATATGAAAGAATTTATAAAAGAATGGATCCCCAGGAATTACAGGAAGAAATGGAAATAGAAAGGCCACACAGAACATTAGCCCCTAAACCACAAACACAACAAAAACCAAGATCCATTCTAGTAAAATTCCTAAGATATACAACAAGGGAAAATATATTGGAGAAGGCAATGAAGAAAATAAGAGAAGACAAAAACCACTGGAATACAAGGGTCAAAAATTTTTTTCTATCCAGATATAAGTTTTGAACTCCTGAAGAAGAGGAAGGAGTTTAATGCAGCAAAAACAACCCTATGGAAAAAAGGTTATAAATTTATGTTAAAATACCCAGCAGTACTTAAAATAGTTATTCGGGGCAGCAAAACAGATTATTCTCGGATCCGGAAGAAGCACGAAAATTTGCAGAACAACTACAAAACAGACAGAGAGATGAAGAGATGTAAAAAGAACAAAAATGACAACAAACTATATGTATGTGTGTATATATGTGTATATGTGTGTATGTATCTACGAAGGGAAAGAAAGGGAAGAAAGGAAGCAAGGAGGGAATTAAGAGAGTGACATTTGTTATATATGAAGATTAAAATCTTTTCTGGGGGGCTGGGTGGGGAGGAATTACAGTCACTGCGAAATCAGTTGACGCTTGCGAGCGGATTCACAAATCCAAATGGAGAGGGGAGATGTGGTTGCCCGACAAGGACAAAGGGCAACTCAGAAAGGGGAGGGACTATTGGGGTTAAAGGAAATTGAGGTATGAGAATAGTGGAAATATTTTATGTTTTAGAAATGTTGTCTTATAATGTGTTCAAAAAAAGAAAGCAGAAATGGATAAGAAGGGAAGGTGGTGATGAGAAAACAGAAAGGAAAGATAAACAAAGTATGAAATGGCTATGTTGAACTATATGACTTTAAATATTAATGGAATACATAACCAAATCAAAAGGAAGAAACTGTTAAATTTACTGAAAAAAGAAAAAATTGATATAGCATTCGTACAAGAAACACATCTAACTGAAATGGAACACAAAAAATTAAAGAGAGATTGGATAGGACATGTAACAGCAGCATCATATAATTCAAAAGCCAGAGGAGTAGCTATATTAATCAATAAAAATGTACCAATCAAAATTGAAGAGGAAATAATAGATCCAGCAGGGAGATATGTAATGATAAAATGTCAGATATATTCAGAATTTTGGAATTTACTCAATGTATATTCACCTAATGAAGAAGATCAAAAATTTATGCAAGATATCTTTTTGAAGATAGCAGATACGCAAGGGAACATATTAATAGGAGGGGATTTTAACCTTAATTTGGACTCAAACATGGATAAAACTGGGAAAAAAAACTAACAGAAAGAACAAAGTAACCAAATTTATAATTAAATCGATGCAAGAAATGCAACTTTTGGATATATGGAGGAAACAACACCCAAAGGAAAAGGAATATTCATATCATTCGGGTAGACATAAAACATACTCAAGGAAAGACCTATTCCTGTTATCAGCACATATTCAAGGGAGAGTTAGGAAAACGGAATATAAAGCTAGACTATCATCGGACCACTCACCCCTGTTATAGGCAATAGAGCTAGACGACATCCCACCAAGAATGTATAGATGGAGATTAAACTCCATGCTACTTAAAAGACAGGATTTTAGAGAATTCATTGAACGACAAATTAAAATATACTTTGAAATAAATACGGAATCAGTGAAAGATAAGTTTATACTATGGGACGCAATGAAAGCGTTCATCAGAGGGCAAATTATAAGTTATGTAACCAAGATGAAGGACTACAATCAGGAAACAGAGCAGTTGGAAAGGGAAAAAGCAAATATAGAAAAAGAATTAGCAATAAAGGAAGATACAACTAAAAGAAGAGAATTGGCAGATTAAAAAATAAAATATGAAACACTATAAACATATAAGGTGGAGAAGAACATAATGAAGACAAAACAAATATTATGAACTAGGAGAAAAACTAGGAGAAAAAATGCACAAAATTCTAGCATGGCAGCTTAAGACAGAACAAGCTAAGAGAATGGTATTGGCATCAAGGAAAAAAGACAAACAAATCACATATAATCCAACGGAGATTAATGAAAACTTCAGAGAATTCTACGAACAATTATACCAAACTGAAAACGAAGGGAAAGAAGACAAAGTAGATGAATTTCTAACTAAAATTGAACTACCAAAATTACAAACAGAGGAGCAAAATAAATTAATAAAACCATTTGAAATAGAAGAATTACAGGAGATATTAAAAAAACTACCGAACAATAAAACACCAGGAGAGGATGGATTCCCAATAGAATTCTATAAAACATTTAAAGACTTATTAATTCCTCCCCTCCTGGAAGTAATCAACCAGATTGACAAAACACAAAGCTTACCAGATTCATGTAAAACACGCAAGGGAAAGATCCACTCGCACCAGCGTCATATAGACCAATATCTTTACTTAACGACTTACAGCATTGGAAAGACTTACCACTAACACTAATAGGAAGGATAAACTGTATTAAAATGAACATTTTCCCAAGGATACAATACCTATTTCGGGCATTGCCAATACACTTGACGGAGAAATTCTTCAAGGAGTTAAAGAAAATAATAAGGAAATTTTTATGGAAAGGGGGGAAACCGAGGATAGCACTAGATAAATTAACAGAATGATATAAACAAGGAGGCTTACAACTGCCAAACTTTAAAAATTATTATAGAGCCGCACAATTAAGATACCTATCAGATTTTTATCAAAGGAAAAACCAGATTGGACCAGATTAGAACTAGATAAAATAGGGGAGAAGTTACCTGAACATATACTATATAAATGGGATGAAAAATTGGTGCAATGAAGGAATTCACCAGTATTGCATCATCTGCTCAAGATTTGGAAGAAGATTCACGTAGAAAGGAATAAAACAAATTACCAAACTAATATTGACACAAAATCAGCTAATCCCTTTCACAATAGATAACCTTTCCTTTAGAGAATGGGAGAGAAAATGGATCAAAAGAATAGAAAATTATTTTTCGGGAAATAAATTATTATCCTTTGAACAAATGAAGGATAAATATAACTCATGATACAATGTTTGCATACTACCAACTGAAAACCTACTTGAAGGACAAATTGGGAAACAGTCTGAGGTTACCAGAAGGAAGCAATTTTGAATATGTGATTACAGACACAATGATAATTTTAAAATTTGTAACAAACATGTACATCAAACTGCAAGAAAAGGAGAACGAGGAAACAAACGGTAAACCTAAACAAAAATGAGAACAAGATCTAAACATAAAGATAAAGAATGAAACATGGGAGAAGCTATGCTCCAGAACTATGAGAAATACAATAAACACGAGATTACGCATGATGCAATATAACTGGATACACAGGCTATACATCACACCTCAAAAGTTAAATAAATGGGACCCAACAGTATCAGACAGATGTTTTCGCTGTAAAAAGGAAATGGGAACAACAATTCATGCAATTTGGACATGTGAGAAAGTGGAAAAATTTTGGGAAGATCTAAACCAGATATTAAATAAAATCACAAAAAGCAATATACCAAAAAACCAGCGATCTTCCTTCTAAGTAATATAAGAAACAAAGAATTTGGACTCGATTTGGATGGAGCACAAAAAAGATTTGTTATGATAGCCCTAGCTGTAGCAAAAAAATGTATTATGTCAACCTGGAAATTAGAAGACAACTTGAGAATACAACAATGGTATATAGAAATGAATAAATGTATTCCATTAGAAAAAATAACATATAATTTAAGAAATAACATTACAATATTCGAACAAATATGGGAGCCATACATGAAACACAATAGAGAAATCCTACCATGGACTTCCACCACCTAAAATGACAGAAGGAGAAGATAACGAAAAGAACCGACTCAGTAAAATTTCTTGTTTATTTTTATTAAGGAACAACATTGTTTAACGGGTTTAATGTATCTTATAGATTGAACTTCAAATAAATGGGGAAGGGGGTGAGGGAGGGAGGGAAGGGAGGGGGGAAAAAGTGGGAGAAACGACGCTATATATTTAAGAAGAAAAATGTCTATGTATCTTGGTCAATATGGTTTATAGTGTGAAAAATTAAAAAAATTAAAAAGCAGACATTGCACACATGCAGACAAACAATACATACACTATAGGTATAAATCAATATTATTTCGCAAATAGGAGAGCCTTGGATGGTCAGTATGAGCCATTCCTTTAATCGTTCAACATTCTCATTGCCAGTGAGAAGAAGCTGTTCCTCGGCCTGGTGATGCTGGTTCTGATCCTCCTGTATCTTTCTCTGACGGGAGCAGCTGAAAGATGTTGTGTGGGGTGGGGGGAAGGGGCCCTCAACAATGTTGTGTGCCCTCTTCAGACAAGAGGTTTTTATTCCCTGGAGCTTAGAAGAATGAGAGGAGATTCGATCGAGGTGTTATAAATTATGAGGGCTATTGTCAGAGTAAATGTAGGTTGGCTTTTTCCACTGAGTGTAGGTGAGATACAAACCAGAGGACACGGACTAAATATGAAGGAGTTCTAAGAGATCAGATATACAAGTATTTGGATCGCCAGGGACTGATTAGGGATAGTCAACGTGGCTTTGTGTGTGGTAGGCCATGGTAGAGTTATTCAAGGAGGATACCAGGAAATTGATGAAGGAAAGGGTATGGATATTGTCTCCATTACTTTAGTAAGGTCTTTGAAAGGGTCCCCCATGGAGAGTTAGTCAGGAAAGGTTCAGACACTGGGTGTTCATGGTGAGGTAGCAAACTGGATTCAACATTGTCCATGAAGGAGAAGCCAGAGAGTAGTGGTGGGTGGTTGCTTCTCAGACTGGAGGCCCATGAGAAGTGCTGTGTCTCAGGGATCGGTGCTGGGACAGTTGCTGTCGTCCATATCAATGATCTGGATAATAATGTGGTGAATTATATCAGCAAATTTGTAGATGATACTAAGACTGGAGGCATTGTGGACTGCGAGGAAGGTTTTCAAAGTTTGCAGAGGGATTTGAACCAGCTGGAAAAATGGGCTGTAAAATAACCAATGGAATTTAATGCAAACAAGTGTGAGGTGTTGCATTTTGGAAGGACAAACCAAGAAAGGACGTCCACGGTGAATGGTGGAATAGAGGGATCTTGGAATACAGAAACATAATTCCCTTAATGTGGTGTAATAGGTGGACAGGGTTGTAAAGAGAGATTTTGGCAGGTTGGCCTAAGGAGTACAGGAGTTGGGATGTTATGGTGAAGTTGTATAAGACATTGGTGAGGGCTTTAGCAGGATCAAAGGGGACATTTTACAAATATCTAAAATAATAAAGCATGAGAGAAGGAGGGAGTTGGGATGTTAAGACATTGGAGAGGCCAAAATGTGTGCAGTTTTGGTCACCGAACTACAGGAAAGTTATCAGTAAGATAGAAAGAAGGCAGAGAAGATTTACTAGGATGTTGCCAGGTCTTCAGGAACTGAGTTACAGGGAGAGGTTAAACACGTTGGGACTTTATTTCCTGGATCCTAGCAGAATGAGGGGAGATTTGATAGAGGTGTTTAAAATGACGAGGGGGTCAGACAGAGTAAATGTAGGTTGACTTTTTCCCCCTGAGGGTGGGTGAGATACAAACCAGAGATTTGTAGGTTAAGGGTGAAAGGGGAAAAGTTTGTGTCTTATATCCACAAAAAAAGCTAAACCCTCATAACGCTCTATTTTTCTCTCATCCATGTGTCTGTGTAAGAGTCTCTTAAATGCCCCAAACTTTCAGCTTCCACCACTGTCCCCTGGTAAGGCATTCCAGGGACCCACAACTCTCTGTGTGGGGGAAAAAACTAGCCTCCAGTCCTGGAAAAGGGAGGCAGGGTTAGTGCGACGCTGTCACAGCGCCAGCGATTGTGACGGGTTCAAATCCCACGCTGTCTGTAAGGAGTTTGTGTGTTCTCCCCATCTCTGCGTCGGTTTTCCCCGGGGGCTCCGGGTTCCTCCCACCATCGAAAAACATACTGGGGGTTGACGGTTAAAGGGATGTGATTGGGTGGCACGGGCTCGTGGGCTGGAAGGGCCTGTTACGGTGCTGTATGCCCACATTTAAATTTGAATTAACAACCGCAAGGTACCACATGTGGGGTAGGGGAAGAAGGGTGGGGGTTATAAAGATTTCAGGAAGACCAAACTAACTATGTCTCTCCTCTCTCTCTCTCTCTCTCTCCCTCCCTCCCTCCCTCCCCCCCTTCCCCCTCTCTCTCCCCTGCTTACCTCTCCTGTACCCTCCCCATGATCGCCCCTCCCTCTCATTCTCTCTCTCCCCGCTGTCTCTCCTTCCTTTCTCCCTCCTCCCCCAACCCAACCCCTCTCTTCCCCTTACAGCTGAACTCTGGGTACCACGTTTCTGGTGGATCTGCTGGATTCCAAGGGGGACACATCACCCTGCACATCCAGAAGGTAAAGTCTTCGGTCATGTCCTGTCCCCAGGGGAGGTGGGGTGGGATCCATGATCCTGTCCCGGGGGTATGAGGGAAGGAAGGACAATGTGAAACAGGAGGGGATCCATGATCCTGTTCTCTGGGAGGGGGAGAGATGGGGGATGGGGGGGTGGAATGGGAGGGGTCCCTGATCCTGTCCCTAGGGGAGGTGTCTAAGGGGGTCCCTGATCCTGTGCCTAGGGGAGGTGTCTAAGGGGTCCCTGATCCTGTCCCCGGGGAGGAGGAGGGAAGGGGTCTCTGATCCATTCCCCGGTCAAGGGTTTAGAGTGTCTCCTAGCACCTGATGACAATCACAGATCCCAGGTTCCTGTTACCGGATGCGGACCCCATGTTTACTGTCTCTTTCTGTGCCTACCCCCCATCCCCCACCCCCCATCCAGTTTGAGATGCTGAATGCAGAGCTGGAGGAAAACAAGGAGCTGGCAAACAGCCGCATGGCTGAGCTGGAGAAGCTGCAGCAGGAGCTCCAGGAAGCCGTCCGTGAGAACGGCAAGCTGAAGGTGAGGGTCGGGGCTCAGCCCCTGCGCGGACCTCCTGTCCCCCTTCCCCGCCCTTCCACTGATAACCCCTCCCGCTCCGTTCAATGACACTGGTCCCAGCCCATGCACCTCTCTCCCCCCCCCCCCCAACCCTCCGAACCCGCCTTCTCCATATATCCCGTCCGAATCAACCACGACGTGCACGGAGCCCCAAGAGTTGTGCATTATGAACAGAAGGTTGATGAAAGCCAAGGTTGGGCTGCCTGAGGATCAAGGAGGCAGCAGGTGCCTCGGCTGACGTCATTGACCAGGACCTGGGTTCGAATCCTGTTCTCCCTATGTGTGCGTGGGTTTTCCCTAGAGGCTTCAGTTTCCTCCCACCGTTCAAAGCATACCGGGGGGTGTAGGTTGACTGGGTGTAATTGGGCGGCATGGACTCGTGGGCTGAAAGGGCCTGTTCCCAAGCTGGATGTCTATGTTTAAAATGTTTTTAAAATGTTCCTGGAGGCAGAGGAAGTTTTAGAGAGGTTCAGTGTCACCTGAGAAAAGACCTGAATCAGGGTGAGGGGGAATAGAACTGGCCTGTGGGCTGGATGATGTTGAGATGAAGGAAGGGGAAATGTTGGATCTTCAAAATATTGTTAAGTTCTGGGTCCTGACGCGATTATACCCCAGGCTGCTGTGGGAAGTGAGGGAAGAGATTGCTGGGCCAGTAGCAATGATCTTTGACTCCTCTTTGGCCGCGGGGGAGGTGCCAGAGGATTGGAGAACAGTAAATGTGGTCCCCTGGTTTAGAAAAGGTAATAGGGAGAATGCTGGGAATTATAGGCCAGTGAGTCTTATGTCAGTGGGGAGGATTAATGGAGAGGATTCTTAAGGATGAGATCTATGAGAATTTGGAGACATCCAATCTAATCCAGGATAGTCAGGCTGGCTTTATGAGGGGAAGGTCATGCCTAAAGAGTCTAATTGAGTTTTTTGAGGAGGTAACAAAAGACATTGATGAGGGTCATGTGGTCTATGTGGATTTTGACAAGGTCCCTCACAAGAGCCTCATCCAGAAAGTCATGAGCCAGGGGATCAGTGGAACCTTGGCCGTGTGGATAAAAAATTGGCTTGTAGGAAGAAAGCAGAGAGTAGTGGTGGAAGGAAAGTATTCTGCCTGGAGGTCGGTGATGAGTGGAGGGGCCACAGGGATCCGTTCTGGGATCCCCTGCTCTTTTGATTTTTGTAAATGGCCTGGATAAAGAGGCGGAAAGATGGGTCAGTAAGTTTGCAGAGGACACGAAGGTTGGAGGAGGTGTGGATGGAGCTGAAGGTTGTCGATTGTGATAGGATTATAGATAGGATGCAGAGTTGGGTGGAGAAGTGGCAGCTAGTGTTCAATCCAGATCAGTGAGAGGTGATGCATTTTGGAAGGACAAACCAGAAGGCTGAATCCAGGGTAAATATTCACTTGGGGGATCTGCGTGTCCATCTGGGGGTGGGGGGGAGGGAGGTGCGTGAACTACTGGAACCAACGCTACTTGTGTAGCCACCCCTCCTGTCTCTGTGTTATGGCCGCTCGAGACCCCTTCCTCAGTCTCTGTCCCCATCCACAGCGCCACATGCGCCCCATTCCCCTGCCCACAGTGCCAGGGGTTTGAGTCTCCCGTGCCTACAGATAGACCTGCGGAACATTCCGGAGGAGGTGGTGAAGGAGACGGCAGAGTACAAGTGCCTGCAATCCCAGTTTTCCCTGCTCTACAATGAGAGTCTGCAGGTGAAGACCCAGCTCGATGAGGCGCGGGCCCTGCTGCTCAGCACCAAGAATGCCCACCTGCGCCACATCGAGCACATGGAGGTGAGGAGGGGGATGAGGGGGGGGGTGGGTGGGGTTGTGATGGGGAGCCCTGCTGCTCAGCAACAAGAACGCTCAATTGCTGCGTCACATCGAGCCATGGAGGGGGGGGGGGAGGGGGAAGAGGAAGGGACACATGGAGGGGGAGAGGAGGGGGCTGTGGAGAGATCCCTCGAATCCCATTGCAATTCCCCATCCCCCCAGGTCTGGCCCCCATCTCTGTAGCCAGCCAGGTCTCCACAGGTGTCAGGGTGGGGAGATATCATGGGGGGACTGACTCTCCCCTCTCTCCACCCTCCATCCCATCACCCTTCATCGCTCCTCCCTTCCCCCTCCTCCAACCCTCACCCTCCGCCCTCAGAGTGACGAACTGAACCTACAGAAGAAGTTGAGAACGGAGGTGATTCAGCTGGAAGACACACTGGCCCAGGTCCGCAAGGAGTACGAGATGCTGAGGATCGAGTTCGAGCAGAACCTGGCGGCCAACGAGCAAGCAGGTGGGGTGGGCTGGAGCGTTACTCCAGGAGTGAGGATGGAATGGGGACAGAGGGACCTTCACTGCCACCCACCCCGAGGGTACATGACAGGGACAAGGAGAGGGAGCTGCACTCCATGTCCCACCCCAGGAGTGGATGACAGGGCAGGGGAGAGGGAGCTTCATTCCGTGTCCCACCCTGGGTGTGTGTGACAGGACGGGGGGGGAGAGGGGGCTTCACTCTGTCTCCCACCCCGGGAGTGTGTGATGGGATGGAGGGAGAGGGAGCTTCACTCCATGTCCCACTCTGGGAGTGTGTGTGACGGGACAAGGGAGAGGGAGTTTCACTCTGTCCCACCCTGGGAGTGTGTGATGGGACAAGGGGAGAGGGAGCTTCACTCTGTGTCCCTCCCCGGAAGTGTGTGATGGGATGGGGGAGAGGGAACCTCACCCTGTGGATTTCCCCTGCTGTACCACAGGTCCTATTAATCGAGAGATGCGACATCTGATCAACAGTCTGCAGAACCACAACCACCAGTTGAAGGGGGACGTGCAGCGATACAAACGCAAGTTGCGTGAGGCACAGGCTGAGATCAACAGGGTTGGTGACAGTGGATGCAATTCCCCCTCCCCCTCCCACCAATCCCCCTTCCCCCTCCCACCATTCCCCCCTCCCCCTCCCACCATTCCTCCCAACTCCTCTATCCACCATTCCCCCTCCCCTCGCACCATTCCACCCTTCCCTCCCACCATTCCACCCTTCCCTCCCACCGTTCCACCCTTCCCTCCCACCATTTCACCCTTCCCTCCCACCATTCCACCCTCCCCTCCCACCATTCCATCCTCCCCTCCCACCATTCCACCCTCCCCTCCCACCATTCCACCCTCCCCCCCACCATTCCCCCTCCCCTCCCACCATCCCCCCTCCTCCTCCCACATTTCCCCCTCCTCCTCCCACCATTCCCCCTCCTCCTCCCACCATTCCCCCCTCCTCCTCCCATTATTCCTCCCTCCTCCTCCCCTCCCACCATTCCTCCCTTCCTGACCCCTCCTATTTCTCTCTCCCCTCCTTCCATTGCTCCCCTCCCCATCCTCCCAGTCTCCCTTCTTCCCTCCCTCCCTTCCCAGCTCCTCTCCCTCCATCCATCCCTCCCTCTCTCTCCTTCCCTCCCCATCCATCCACCTGTCCTCCCTCCCTCCACCCATCCAACCCTCCCTCCATCTTTCCCTCCCTCTCCTCTGTCAATCGATCCATCCCTCACTCCCTCCCATCTGTCTCCCCTCCAACTCCTTGCTCCTGTTTCCTCCGTCCGCTTCCCCTCACATTCCACTCCCTCACCCTGTAACCCTTTCCCTCCGTCCCTTCGCAGGCCCGGATGCAGTGCAGCCCACAGCTGGCGAGCAGCTCGGTGGCGTCTACCTCCGCTGCCGCCTCCTCCTCTTCCTCCCCTTCACTCATTGCCACGCCCGCTGCCTCCCAACCCTCAGCCGAGGACGTGAAGGAGGAGGAGGGAGGTTTGGAGGTGAAGAAGGAGGTGGTGGCCCCCCCAGTGGCCACTGTGGTGAAGGAGGAGAAGGAGGCGGAGGGGGCGAAAGAGGAGGAGGAAGTGCCGCAGGCTCAGCCCCCACCCCCAGTGCTCAGGAGGGAGGCAGAGAGGCCCAGGGCTAAGGACAAGGAGCCGGAGCGGGAGAGGGAACGGGATCGAGATCGGGACCGGGATAGAGACCGGGATCGCGAACGGGACCGGGACAAGTCCAAGGCCGATGACCCCAAGAAGAAAGAGTCTGACGTCCTGAAGCAGCTGAAAGTGGAGCTCAAGTGAGGGTCAAAACGAGACGTCCGTCTCTCCCCACTGCCCTGTAACGGGACGTCCATCTCTCCCCACTGCCCTGTAACGGGACGTCTGTCTCTCCCCACTGCCCTGTAATGGGACGTCCGTCTCTCCCCACTGTCCAGTAACAGACGTCCTTTCTCCCCACCGTCTGGTAACGGGCCATCCATCTCTGCCCACAGCCCTTTAACGGGATGTCCTTTCTCCCCATTGCCCAGTACGTCTGTCTCTCCCCACCGCCCAGTAACAGGACGTCCTTTCTCCCCACTGTCTGGTAATGGTCAGTCTGTCCCTCCCCACCACCTGGTAACAGGCCGTCCGTCTCTCCCCACCACCCAGTAACGGGATGTCCTTTCTCCCCACCGCCCGGTAACAGGCTGTCTCTCCTCACCGCCCAGTAACAAGCTGTCTCTCCCCACCGCCCAATAACAGGCTGTCTTTCCCCACCGCCCAGTAATGGGACGTCCATCTCCCCACCGCCCAGTAACGGGACGTCCATCTCCCCACCGCCCAGTAATAGGACGTCCTTTCTCCCACCGTCGGGTAACAGGCCGGCCGTCTCTCCCCACTGCCCGGTAATGGGCTGTCTGTCTCCCCACCGCCCTGTAACGGGATATCCATCTCTCCCCACTACCCCGTAACAGGCCATCCGTCTCTCTCCACCATCCAATACAGGCCGTCCGTCTCTCCCCACCGCCCAGTAATGGGATTTCCTTTCTCCGCACTGCCCAGTAACGGGATGTCCTTTCTCCCCACCATCCGGTACAGGCCATCTGTCTCTCCCCACCACCTGATACAAGCCGTCCGTCTCTTCCCACCGCCCAGTAATGGGATGTCCTTTCTCCCCACTGCCCGGTAACGGACCGTCCGTCTCTCCCCACCATCTGGTAACAGGACGTCCATCCCTCCCCACCGTCCGGTAACAGGCTATCCATCTGTCCCCACCATCCGGTAACGGGCTGTGCGTTTCTCCCCACAGTCTGGTACAGGCCGTTCGTCTCTCCCCACCGCCCAGTAACGGAATATCTGTCTCATCCCACCGCCTGGTAACGAGCTGTCCGTCCCTCCCAACCTCCTCCCCACCCCTGTCCTGCAACAGGTGTCCCATCTCCCCCCTATCTGGTAACTGGAGTCCCATCTTACCCCCCACTTCTCCCTCCCCCATCTTCCCCCCCCCCCAACCTTGGGTCTGAGATCCTCCCCCTTCCCTGACCCGTATCAGGAAATTCCGTCTACCCTGAGTCTGTCTGACCTCTGACCTTGCCCCTCCACCTCTCCTGTAAAACAGGAGCCTTCCCCTCCCCTGAGACGGACTGGCTCTCCCCCCCTCTGAATTCTGCCCCCTCTCACTGAGAAAGCATAAACTCGGCACTGACCTCTGACCCTGCGACCGGGCTCACCTCTGATCCTGTGCCATGCTAAACTCCTTCCCGACCCCCCCCACCCCAGGAAGGCCCAGGAGAACCAGAAGGAGATGAAGCTTTTGTTGGACATGTACAAATCAGCTCCCAAGGAGCAGAGAGACAAGGTGCAGCTGATGGCGGCTGAGAGGAAGGCCAAGGCCGAGGTAGGTGGGATCTCGGAGAGGGGTGGGGCCTGGTGTGATGGGGCCTAGGGCGAGGCCTGCAGAGAGGGGGCAGGGCCTGGGGAAACCAGGGGACTGGAGAGAGGGAGTCAGGGCCTGGGAAGAGGGGGCATTGGGAGGGGCCCGGGAACCCAGATGGGGCCTGGTGCTATCTGAGGGCCAGAGCCCATCCAATGGACTCCCAATGGCAAGTCCTTGTCACTGGTTCCTGTCCTCTGGACCCCCAGCAGTGGAATTCCCTGTGCCCAGGGGAAAATGCCCCCGGTGGTCCCCGTCAGCGGGCTCTGACCCCGGATCCCTCAGTAGTGGGGTCCCAGTCCCCAGTAGTCCCTGTTGATGCTTTCTGATCCCAGGACCTCTAGCAGCTGGGTCACTGTTGGTGTTTCTGTCCCGAGACTCCCAGTGCTGATGTCACTGTTGACGGGGTCTGTCTGGGGCTGAATCCATCACCTGACCCTCGACCCTCACCCTCCCCTCTACCCCAACAGGTGGAGGAGATGAAGGTGAAAGTGAAAGAGATGGAGGAGAAGGAGCGGAAAGAGAGCAAGAAGCTGGCTGACGAAGATGCCCTGAAGAAGATCAAGTTTGCTGAGGAGCAGATCGACCATCTGCAGAAGAAGCTGGCTGCCACCAAACAGGTGAGGGAATAGCAGCACTAGAGGGGCCAAGGGATTTCCTGTACCCAGAGAAACAGAACAGAGAGAGGAGATGAGCGGTCTCCTGTTACAGGAAAGGAGAGAGGGGTCGAGCAGTCTCTTGTCCCCCCACGTGACAGGACAGAGAAAGGGGCCAAACATCCTCATATTTTTTAATTCTGTTAACATCCATAAACCCACTCTCTTGCCCCTGGGACAGGAGGAGGAGGCACTGCTGTCAGAGATGGACGTGACTGGCCAGGCGTTTGAGGACATGCAGGAGCAGAACATCCGCCTGATGCAGCAACTGCGGGAGAAGGACGACGCCAACTTCAAGCTGATGTCAGAGCGGATCAAGTCCAATCAAATCCATAAGTTGCTCAAGGAGGAGAAGGACGAGCTGACAGACCAGGTGCTCACCCTCAAGACCCAGGTAGGGGCCCTTCCTGGAGATGGTAGGAAGTGTTTCCTAATATCCTTCCCACTGCGGTTCCACATTTCCTTCCTCCCTGCAGTTCCACATGCAGTTCCCACCACCCCCCGCGGTTCCCTGTCCTTCCTCCCCGCGGTCTCCCCCGTCCTTCCTCCCCGTGGTCCCCCCCGTCCTTCCTCCCCACGGTCCCCCCCATCCTTCCTCCCCGCGGTCCCGCCGTCCTTCCTCCCCGCGGTCCCCCTGTCCTTCCTCCCCACGGTCCCCCCTGTCCTTCCTCCCCGCGGTCCCCTCGTCCTTCCTCCCCGCGGTCCCCCCCGTCTTTCCTCCCCGCGGTCCCCCCGTCCTTCCTCCCCGCGGTCCCCCCCGTCCTCCAAACCCCCGCAGTCCCCCCCGTCCTCCAACCCCCCCGTGGTCCCCCCGTCCTCCAACCCCCCGCGGTCCCCCCCGTCCTCAAACCCCCCGCGGTCCCCCATGTCTTCCAACCCCCCCGCGGTCCCCCCGTCCTCCAACCCCCCGCGATCCCCCCCCCCCGTCTTCCAACCCCTCGCGGTCCCCTCCAATCCCCTCCAACCCCCCGCGGTCCCCTCCAACCCCCCCCCCCCCCCCCGCACCGCGGTCCCCCCGTCCTTTCCACCCCCCCTACTGGCGGTATCCCCAAGCTTCACCCCTGAAATTCCCCTCCAATCTTCCCCCTTTGTTTCACTTATCTGCCTCACCCACTTCATCCCCAATTTACTCTCACCCCTGTTCACCTCTTCGATTCACCTCCTTCCTCAATGATTCCATTCCACACTCCCCACACTGACCTTTCCTTCACACCCAACACTGATGCCTGCCCCCCAGGTGGATGCACAGCTGCTGGTGGTGCAGAAACTGGAGGAGAAGGAGCGGGTGCTGCAGGGGAATGTGGCTGTGGTGGAGAAGGAGCTCACCCTGAGGGGACAGGCACTGGAGCTGAACAAACGCAAGGTGGGTGTCTGTGGGCTTATCCTTCAGCTCCCCATCCACCCACACTTCCACTCTGTCACCCACTCACCTGTCTCTCCCTTCCCTCCTCCCTCCCTTTCCACCTTCCCTCTCACTCCTCCTCCCCTTCTCCTTTTGCTTTCCCTCCTACTCCTGCTCTCCCTCCCTCTCCACCTCTCTCACCATGCCTTACCTGCATCACAGGCTGTCGAAGCCGCCCAGCTTGCCGAGGACCTGAAAGTTCAGTTGGAACATACGCAGAGCAAACTCAAGGAGATCCAGACCGCCATGTCTGACAACCGGTCCGCCAAGGAGAAAGAGTCCTTCAACCTGAAGAGAGCACAAGTGAGTCCTCATCTGCTGTGACCCACTCCTGGCGATCTGTTATTCTATATATAAACCCCCGCCGAACCCCGGATCAGACCCTAACTGGTGAATGACTTTTCCTTGTTCAGGAGGATTTGTCAAGACTACGTCGCAAACTCGAGAAGCAGAAGAAAGTCGAGGTTTTCTCTGACGCCGATGAAATTCTGATGGAGGAGATAAAGGAGTACAAGGTAATAGAGGATGGTGTAACCTGGTGACTCTCTCCCCGAGTAACGGAGGTTGTTGATGCAACTTGGCGATCCTCTCCCCGGTAAAGGAGGATGGTGTAACCCGGCAACCCTCTGCCATGGTAAAGGAGGGTGGTGTAACCCGGCAACCCTCTCCCCGGGTAAAGGAAGGTGGTGTAACCCAGCGACCCGCTCCCCCAGAAAAGTAGGGTGCTGTAACCCGGTGACCCTCTCCCCCAGTAAAGAAGGGTAGTGTAACCCAGTGACCCGCTCCCCCTATAATGGAGTGTGGTGTAACCCGGCGACCCTCACCCCCGATAACGGTGTAAGCCGGCGACACTCTCCCACGGTAATGGAGGTGGTGTAACCCGGTGACCCTCTCTCCTGGTAATGGAGGGTGGTGTAACCCGGTGACTCTCTCCCCTGGTAATGGAGGGTGGTGTAACCTGCTTATCCTCTCCCCGGTAATGGAGGGTGCTGTAACCTGCTCACCCCCTCCCCCGGTAACAAGGGTGGTGAAACCCGTCGACCTTCTCCCCCAGTAACAGAGTAATGTAACCCTACGATCCTCACATTGGCAATGTAGGGTGGTGTAATCCGGTAACCCTCTCCGCTGGTAAGGGAGAGTGGTGTAACACGGTGACCCTCTTCCCCGGTAACAGGGTGTGGTGTAACCTGTCGACCCTCTCCCCAGTAAAGGAGGATGTTGTAATCCTGTGACCCTCTCCCCCATTAAAGGAGGGTGGTGTAACCCGGCCACCCTCTACACGGGTAACGGAAGGTGGTGTAACCTGTCGACCCACTCATTGGTAACGGACGGTGGTGTAATCCAGCGATCCTCTCCGCTGGTAAGGGAGAGTGGTGTAACCCGGTGACCCTCTCACCCGGTAACAAGGTGTGGTGTAACCTGTCAACCCTCTCCCCGGTAAAGGAGGATGTTGTAATCCTTCGACCCTCTCCCCCAGTAAAGGAGGGTGGTGTAACCCGGCGACCCTCTGCCTGGTAACGGAGGTTGGTGTAACCCGGCGACCCTCTCCCCCAGTAATGGAGTGGGGTGTAACCCGGCGACCCTCTCTCTGGTAACGGAGGGTGGTGTAACTCGGCGACCCTCTCCCCCGGAACGGAGGGTGGTGTAACCCAGCGACTTTCTCACCCGGTATTAGAGGGTGGTGTAACCCAGCGACCCTCTCCCCCGGTAATGGAGGAGGGGGTTGTAACCCGGCGAACCTCTCTCTGGTAATGGAGGGTGGTGTAACCCGGCGACCTTTTCAGCCGGTATTAGAGGGTGGTGGAACCCGGTGACCCTCTCTCTGGTAATGGAGGGTGGTGTAACCCATAGACCCTCTCCGCAGTAATGGAGGGAGGTGTAACCCGGCCATTCTCTCCCCCGGTAATGGAGGGTGGTGTAACCCACCGACCCTCTCCCCTGTAACGGAGTGTGGTGTAACCCGGCGACCCTATCCCTGGTAACAGTGGGTGGTGTAAACTGGCCACTCTCTCCCCCAGGAATGGAGGGTGGTGTAACCCATCGACCTTCTCCACCAGTAACGGAGTGTGATGTAACCTGCCAACCCTCTCACTAGTAACGGAAGGTGGTGTAATCCAGTGACCCTCTACCCTGGTAAGGGAGAATAGTGTAACCCGACGACCTTCTCCCCCGGTAACGGAGAGTGGTGTAACCTGGCCACTATCTCCCCCGGTAATCGAGGGTGGTGTAACCGGGCCACACTCTCCACCGGTAACAAGGGTGGTGAAACCCGTCGACCTTCTCCCCCAATAACAGAGTAATTTTTACCCGACGATCCTCTCACTGGCAATGTAGGGTGGTGTAATCCGGTAACCCTCTCCGCTGGTAAGGGAGAGTGGTGTAACACGGTGACCCTCTTCCCCGGTAACAGGGTGTGGTGTAACCCGTCGACCCTCTCCCCAGTAAAGGAGGATGTTGTAATCCTGTGACCCTCTCCCCCATTAATGGAGGGTGGTGTAACCCGGCCACCCTCTACACCTGTAACGGAAGGTGGTGTAACCTGTCGACCCTCTCATTGGTAACGGAGGGTGGTGTAATCCAGCGATCCTCTACGCTGGTAAGGGAGAGTGGTGTAACCCGGTGACCCACTCCCCTGCTAAAGGAGGATTTTGTAATGTTGTAACCCTGTGAGCCTCACTCCGGTAATGGAGGGTGGTGTAACCTTGCGAACCTATCCCCTGGTAATGGAGTATGGTGTAACCCAGCGACTTGCTTCCCCAGTAAAGGAGGGTGGTGTAACCCGGCAACCCTCTCCCATGGTAATGGAGGAGGGGGTTGTAACCCGACAAACCACTCTCTGGTAATGGAGGGTGGTGTAACCCGGCGACCTTTTCAGCCGGTATTAGAGGGTGGTGGAACCCGGTGACCCTCTCCCCTGCTAATGGAGGGGGATGTAACCCGGCAACCCTCTCTTTGGTAATGGAGGGTGGTGTAACCCATAGACCCTTTCCGCAGTAATGGAGGGTGGTGTAACCCGGCCATTCTCTCCCCCGGTAATGGAGGGTGGTGTAACCCGGCCACACTCTCCACCAGTAACAAGGGTGGTGAAATCCGTCAACCTTCTCCCCCACTAACAGAGTGTAATGTAACGCAACGACCCTCTCCCCAGTAATGGAAGGTGGTGTAACTCGGCGATCCTCTCCCCTGGTAGTGTAGTATGGTGTAACCCGGCAAAATTCTTCCCTGGTAATGGAGGGTGGCGTAACCCGGCGACCCTATCCCTGGTAATGATGGGTGGTGTAACCCAGCCACTCTCTCCTCCGGTAACGGAGGGTGGTGTAACCCGGCGACCCTCTCCCCCAGTAATGGAGGTGGGGTGGAACCCGGCGACCCTCCCTCTGGTAACGGAGGGTGGTGTAACTCGGCGACCCACTCCCCCGGAATGAAGGGTGGTATAACCCAGCGACTTACTCACCCGGTATTAGAGGGTGGTGTAACCCAGCGACCCTCTCCCACGGTAATGGAGGAGGGGGTTGTAACCCGGCGAACCTCTCTCTGGTAATGGAGGGTGGTGTAACCCGGCGACCCTCGCCCCCAGTAACAGAGGGTGGTGTAACCCGGCGACCTTTTCAGCCGGTATTAGAGGGTGGTGGAACCCGGTAACCCTCTCCCCTGCTAATGGAGGGGGATGTAACCCGGCAACCCTCTCTCTGGTAATGGAGGGTGGTGTAACCCATAGACCCTCTCCGCAGTAATAGAGGGTGGTGTAACCCGGCCATTCTCTCCCCCGGTAATGGAAGGTGGTGTAATCCGGCGACTCTCTCCCCTGTAACGGAGTGTGGTGTAACCCGGCGACCCTATCCCTAGTAACAGTGGGTGGTGTAAACTGGCCACTCTCTCCCCCAGGAATGGAGGGTGGTGTAACCCGTCGACCCTCTCCCCCAGTAACGGAGTGTGATGTAACCTGCCAACCCTCTCACTGGTAACGGAAGGTGGTGTAATCCAGTGACCCTCTACCCTGGTAAGGGAGAATGGTGTAACCCGACAACCTTCTCCCCCAGTAACGGAGAGTGGTGTAACCCGGCCACTATCTCCCCCGGTAATCGAGGGTGGTGTAACCCGGCCACACTCTCCACCGGTAACAAGGGTGATGAAACCCGTCGACCTTCTCCCCCAAAAACAGGGTAATGTAACCCGACGATCCTCTCACTGGCAATGTAGGGTGGTGTAATCCGGTAACCCTCTCTGCTGGTAAGGGAGAGTGGTGTAACCCGCTGACCCTCTTCCCCGGTAACGGTGTGGTGTAACCTGTCGACCCTCTCCCCAGTAAAGGAGGATGTTGTAATCCTGTGAACCTCTCCCCCATTAAAGGAGGGTGGTGTAACCTGGCACCCTCTCATTGGTAACGGAGGGTGGTGTAATCCAGCGATCCTCTCCGCTGGTAAGGGAGAGTGGTATAACCCGGTGACCCTCTCATCCGGTACCAGGGTGTGGTGTAACCTGTCAACCCTCTCCCCGGTAAAGCAAGATGTTGTAATCCCCTCTCCCCCAGTAAAGGAGGGTGGTGTAACCTGGCACCCTCTCCCCGGTAATGGAGGGTGGTGTAACCTGGCGACCCTCTCCCTGGTATCGGAGGCTGGTGTAACCCAGCCATTCTCTCCCCCGGTAATGGAAGGTGTTGTAACCCATAGACCCTCTCCCTGGTAATTGAGGGTGGTGTACACCGGCCACCCTCTACCCTATTAATGGTGGGTGGTGTAACCCAGCATCCCTCTCCCCTGCTAAAGGAGGATTTTGTAATGTTGTAACCCTGTGAGCCTCACTCCGGTAATGGAGGGTGGTGTAACCTGGCGAACCTATCCTCTGGTAATGGAGTATGGTGTAACCCAGCGACTTTCTTCCCCAGTAAAGCAGGGTGGTGTAACCCGGCAACCCTCTCCCTGGTAACGGAGTGTGGAGTAACCCGGCGACCCTCTCCCCCGGTAATGGATGGGGGTGTAACCCAGCGACCCTCTCTCCGGTAACGGAGGGTGGTGTAACCCGGCCACTATCTGCCCCGGTAACGGAGGGTGGTGTAACCCGGCCACTATCTCCCCCGGTAATGGAGGGTGGTGTAACCCGGCCACACTGTCCACCAGTAACAAGGGTGGTGAAATCCGTCAACCTTCTCCCCCAATAACAGAGTGTAATGTAACCCGACGACCCTCTCCCCAGTAATGAAAAGTGGTGTAACTCGGCGATCCTCTCCCCTGGTAATGTAGTATGGTGTAACCCGGCAAAATTCTTCCCTGGTAATGGAGGGTGGTGTAACCCGGCCACTATCTCCCCCGGTAATGGAGGGTGGTGTAACCCGGCCACACTCTCCACCAGTAACAAGGGTGGTGAAATCCGTCAACCTTCTCCCCCACTAACAGAGTGTAATGTAACGCGACGACCCTCTCCCCAGTAATGGAAGGTGGTGTAACTCGGCGATCCTCTCCCCTGTTAATGTAGTATGGTGTAACCCGGCAAAATTCTTCCCTGGTAATGGAAGGTGGCGTAACCCGGCGACCCTATCCCTGGTAATGATGGGTGGTGTAACCCAGCCACTCTCTCCCCCGGTAACGGAGGGTGGTCTAACCCGGCGACCCTCTCCCCCAGTAATGGAGGGGGGGTGTAACCCGGCGACCCTCCCTCTGGTAACGGAGGGTGGTGTAACTCGGCGACCCACTCCCCCGGAACAAAGGGTGGTATAACCCAGCGACTTACTCACCCGGTATTAGAGGGTGGTGTAACCCAGCGACCCTCTCCCATGGTAATGGAGGAGGGGGTTGTAATCCGGCGAACCTCTCTCTGGTAATGGAGGGTGGTGTAACCCGGCGACCCTCTCCCCCAGTAACGGAGTGTGATGTAACCCGCCAACCCTCTCACTGGTAACGGAAGGTGGTGTAATCCAGTGACCCTCTATCCTGGTAAGGGAGAATGGTGTAACCCGACAACCTTCTCCCCCAGTAACGGAGAGTGGTGTAACCCGGCCACTATCTCCCCCGGTAATCGAGGGTGGTGAAACCCGGCCACACTCTCCACCGGTAACAAGGGTGGTGAAAGCCGTTGGCCTTCTCCCCCAATAACAGGGTAATGTAACCCGACGATCCTCTCACTGACAATGTAGAGTGGTGTAATCCGGTAACCCTCTCCGCTGGTAAGGGAGAGTGGTGTAACCCGGTGACCCTCTTCCCCGGTAACGGTGTGGTGTAACCTGTCGACCCTCTCCCCAGTAAAGGAGGATGTTGTAATCCTGTGACCCTCTCCCCCATTAAAGGAGGGTGGTGTAACCCGGCCACCCTCTGCACCAGTAACGAAAGGTGGTGTAACCTGTCGACCCTCTCATTGGTAACGGAGGGTGGTGTAATCCAGCGATCCTCTCCGCTGGTAAGGGAGAGTGGTATAACCCGGTGATCCTCTCCCCCGGTACCAGCGTGTGGTGTAACCTGTCAACCCGCTCCCCGGTAAAGGAGGATGTTGTAATCCCCTCTCCCCCAGTAAAGGAGGGTGGTGTAACCTGGCACCCTCTCCCCGGTAATGGAGGGTGGTGTAACCTGGCGACCCTCTCCCTGGTATCGGAGGCTGGTGTATCCCGGCCATTCTCTCCCCTGGTAATGGAAGGTGTTGTAACCCATAGACCCTCTACCTGGTAATGGAGGGTGGTGTATACCGGCCACCCTCTACCCTATTAATGGAGGGTGGTGTAACCCAGCATCCCTCTCCCCTGCTAAAGGAGGATTTTGTAATGTTGTAACCCTGTGAGCCTCACTCCGGTAATGGCGTCTGATGTAACCTGGCGAACCTATCCCCTGGTAATGGAGTATGGTGTAATCCAGCGACTTTCTTCCCCAGTAAAGGAGGGTGGTGTAACCCGGCGACCTTCTCACCCGGTATTGGAGGGTGGTGTACCCCGGCGACTTGCTTCCCCAGTAAAGGAGGGTGGTGTAACCCGGCGACCCTCTCCCCGGTAACAGAGTGTGGT
Organism: Narcine bancroftii; assembly: GCF_036971445.1. Lineage (NCBI taxonomy): Eukaryota > Metazoa > Chordata > Chondrichthyes > Torpediniformes > Narcinidae > Narcine > Narcine bancroftii. Next base: position 232,575,873 of record NC_091471.1, on the reverse strand, counting down.
GTAACCCAGCGACCTTCTCCCCCTGTATTGGACGGGGGTGTAACCTGGCGGTGACCCTCTCTCTGGTAACGGAGGGTGGTGTAACCCGGCGACCTTCTCACCCTGTATTAGAGTGTGGTGTAACCCGGCGACCCTCTCCCCCGGTAATGGAGTCTGATGTAACTGGCGAACCTATCCCCTGGTAATGGAGGGTGGTGTAACCCAGCTACTTGTTTCCCCAGTAAAGGAGGGTGGTGTAACCCGGCGACCCTCTTCCCTGGTAACCGAGGTTGGTGTAACCCGGCGACCCTCTTCCCTGGTAACCGAGGGTGGTGTAACCCGGCGACCTTCTCACCCGGTATCAGAGGGTGGTGTAACCCTGTGACCCTCTACCCCAGTAATGGAGAGGGGGGTATAACCCGGCAACTCATAGATCCTCTCCGCAGTAACGGAGGGTGGTGTAACCCGGCCATTCTCTCCCCCAGTAATGGAGGGTGGTGTAACCTGGCGACCCCCTCCTCGGTAACAGGGGGTGTTGTATCCCGGCGACACTTTACCCCGGTAATCGAGGTGGGTGTGGTGTAACCCGGCGACACTCTCCCGGTAATGGAGTGTGTTGTAACCCGGTAACCCTCTACCCCGGTAATGGAGTGGGGGTGTAACCTGGCGACCTTCTCACCCGGTATCAGAGGGTGGTGTAATCCTGCGACCCTCTACCCCGGTAATGGAGAGGGGGGGGTATAACCCGGCAACCCATAGATCCTCTCCGCAGTAACGGAGGGTGGTGTAACCCGGCCATTCTCTCCCCCAGTAATGGAGGGTGGTGTAACCTGGCGACCCCCTCCTCGGTAACAGAGGTTGGTGTATCCCAGCGACCCTTTACCCCGGTAATCGAGGTGGGTGTGGTGTAACCCGGCGACACTCTCCCCGGTAATGGAGTGTGTTGTAACCCGGTGACCCTCTACCCCGGTAATGGAGGTGGCTGCAACCCGCCAACACTCTCCCCGGTAACGGAGGGTGGTGCAACCCGGCAACACTCTCCCCGCTAACGGAGGGTGGTGTAACCCATCGACCCTCTTCCCCAGTAATGGTGGATGTTGTAACCCCGGCCCCCTGTTCTTCACCCCCCAGGCGAAACTCACCTGCCCCTGCTGCAATGCCAGGAAGAAGGACGCGGTGCTGATCAAGTGTTTCCACGTCTTCTGCTTCGAATGCGTGAAGACTCGCTATGACACCCGGCAGCGCAAGTGTCCCAAGTGCAATGCTGCCTTTGGAGCCAATGACTTCCACCGCATCTATATCAGCTGAGGGGGTCCCAGGACAGTGGGCAGGGTAGCATGGGGAGTATGGAGGGGTCCGATCAGGAAACCCCATCTCTGAGAGGGAACCTTCCCGTCCCACTCTTTCTCCGATCCAAAGGCCCCTCTCCGATCTGGTTACCCCACCCCCTCTCTGAGAGGGAACCTTCCTTACCACTCCCTCTCTGATCCAGAGACCACCCCTCTCCAAGAGGGAACCTTCCTGTACCACTCCCTTTCTGATCTAGTTATACCTATTCCAAGAGGGAAACCTCCTGTACCACTTCCTGTCTGAGCCAGTTCTTCCCAGTAACACCCCCTCTCCAACACTAGAAATTTCTGCGGTCAACCCTGGAACCTCCTGGTTCCAACTCCGGTACTGCCACCATCTCTGACCTGGATATTTCTGGTCCCAGGCCCCTCTCCGACCCCAGTACCATTCCCTTTCCAAACGATACCACCCCCCCTCTCCGATCCTGAAACCTCTTGGTACCATCCCCTCTTTGATCCCAGGACCATCTTTCTCTGATACGGTGCCACCCCTGCTCTCCGACCCCAGTGCCACTCTGACCCTGGTACCACCTCCTGTCCACCCCTGTACCACCCACCTCTTGGATCCTGAATCTTCCCTGTACCACTCCCTCTCTGACCCTGGTACCAACCACTCACCGACCCCAGATCCTCCTGTTACCAACTTCTTTCCAAGCCAGAAACACTCTCTCTGACCCCAGAACCTCATTTCCTTTCCAACCCCCAAACCCTCTTACCTACTGAACACCTGCACCCTCTCTAATCCCTCATCCCTCTCCGATTCACTAAACCCTCTCTCCCCCTCCAACTCCCGAACCTTTCTCGATGCCTTTTATGAATGTAGATTGAGATCAAGTAGCTGAGGGAAGGTGAGTCAGTGGCCATTTTGAGTGGTGCTGAGTTGGGGGAGATCAGTGGCCATTTTGAGTGGGGCTGAGTTGGGAGATCGGTGGCCATTTTGAATGAGGCTGTGGAGAATGGAGGCCATTTTGAGTGGGGCTGAGTTGGGGAGATTGGTGTCCATTTTTAGTGGGGCTGAATTGGGGACATGGGTGGCCTTTCTGAGTAGGGGACATGGGTGGCCATTCTGAGAAGGGGAGATAAGTGGGCATTTTCAGTGGGGCAGAGTTGGTTGAGAAAGGTGGGTAGGGAAGGATGTTCATGGCCACTTTGAGCTACATTAAGGACATTCACCCAGACAGCACTTCCTCGACACCTGGAGCATCCCACTGACAGCCCCATCACATCCCCTCAGGTCCTCACTTTTTTGTGTGGTGCTTGCGTTGTATGCTGTTTTACCCCAAGCTTTGTATTTTAAAAGATTGGAAGCCATGTTGGGTGGGGTTAGGGAAGAATGTGGGGTGGGACAGGGGCCGCATCATCTTGAACTGTGATTCAGCCATGACGGGATTCTGGAAAAGTCGAATGTTTGGCTGTGGGTGGTTTTTTTTTTAATTTATTGTTTCCTTGTTGGGCACAGTGAAGAGCGCTCGCTGGTCAGATGTTCTGCCTTCTTGCCTCAATAAATTCAAAGCTGCCATCTTGTATGATCATTCCTTGACCCCTTCGATGAGTTCCACAACCCATTTCAACAGCACTGCCCATCTCCAGGCCAATTGGTGGTACAGGGGCCATGTTGTGGGCATCTTGGGTGATGCAGCAGCCATTTTGTGCATTGCTTTTGAGGCCAGTGGCCATGTTTCAGGCTTCCAGAGGCAGATGAGGTTTAATTTTTTGCACTTGGGGTGGGTTAAACTGACACAGTGAACTTAAAGCAGAGAGACCTCTGGGACACGGTGAATGGTGGGGAGTATTGTCGAACAGTGAGACCTTGGGGTTCGGGGACCGACACGATGAATGGCGAGGAGTGTTGTAGAACAGTGAGACCTTGGCATATGGGGACTGACATGGTGAACAGTAGGGAGTGTTGTAGAACAGGGAGACACCGGGGTACAGGGACCGACATGGTGAAAGGTGGAGAAGGTTGTAGAATGGGGAGACCTCAGGACATGGAAGGAGATAGGCAAACGTTGGCTAATGCGGCCATTTCAGGACTAGGCTAGAAAGGAGGGGTGGGGCCGAATGGCTTCGTGCTTTACTGGTCAACTGCAGTGACAACATCACCCCCTTCTCCTTGTGCAGAGGAGCCCATTAAATGCACGCTAGTCTGCCAACCTCGGGGGGGATCGTCACCCCTCACCGAGCTCCTTCATCGGTACCGATCACCCCTCGGTACGATTGGGCGATCCTGATTCCCCCCTCGAGGTCACGGCTTTTGGGCGCTGCCACCTGGTGGAGAGCTGAAACGGGGGGGGAGCATGAATAAAGAAATTGCCCCTCCCTCCCGCCCCCCGAGACAATCCGTGATGCTGATTGATCCGATAGACACCCCCGCAGGGGATTGGGAAGAAAAAGGTGATGTCAAGTGACGCGATCGACTGAGGAAACTGGTGGAAGTAAGGATGTCTTGAACGTCATGCCACTGCGTGTCGCGTGGGGGAGAAATGGCCGGCTGCTCGCGTGTGGTCACGAATTCGGACCTAAACACATGTCTCTCCGCCTTCGGAAACTCTCCCCCACACGTGAGAGGGGAGAAAGGGGATTGGCCAGCGGCTCGCGTGAGGTCATCCAACCACCTGTGCGCGTGACCTTCGCCAGATCTTCCCCCACACGTGATTGAGGGAGAACGAGGGTATTGGCTCGCGGCCCTCGGACCTAACGGCTTAACCACGTGACGCCCATCTCCGACCACCGCCCTCTCCACGTGGTTGCCGGAGAAGAGGCGTGGCGTTTCCCCCTCTGCCCCACGTGACTGCTGGAGTGTACCACACGGAATGCGGCGACCGGGGCGGAGGTGGGGTGTTTGCCGCTGCGTCCTCCTCAATAGCGGGGGAAAATCAAGAGACCTTGCGCTGTGATCTGACTGAAGAGTAAAAAATACAGTTGAAGTTCCGAGAACGCGTCCGAACGACTCCGGGAGGGAGAAAAGGGGTGATGGCGGAGACCTGATTTCCCCCCCCCCCCCGAAGTTCCGCGGCCCGCAGCCCCCTCTTTTCCCCGCCTCGTCCGCTCCGTCCCGCCGTCAGTCGGGAGGCGGCAGCAGGAGGACGAGGATGGCGTCGAACGGTAAGCGGATTGAACCCCGTATTTAAGGCGGCTGGAAGCAACCAACAGCGCTCCTCACCACCCACCCATCTCCATCACCCGGCCTCCATTTTATCTCTCCCGCCATTTTCTTTCCTTGTATTAAAAAAAACCGCGATTTAATATATTCCCTGCCCGATCGCGGCGGGAAAGTTTGAGCCCCGCCTCGTCTTGAATTCGGGCGGTGGATGGGGTCTCCTTGGTGTAGACATTGTGGTAAAACCCGGCCGGTCGCCGCCGCCATTTTGGCCACTCCGACCGTTTATAAAATGGCGGCGCCACGGGGGATGGGGGGGATTAAAAGGAAGGAGGGAGAAGAGGAAAAGGGACGGGGCTGGGGTAGTGGATGACGGTGGAAGGACCTAGGCGGCGAAATGGATGGTGCGGCGTTTTGATTTTCCCCCCTCACCCCGTTCATCGGGGGGGGGTCGTCGGGCTGCGGCTCGGTGCTGTCCTGGTGGCAGTGGACGGGCCCAGGAGGAGGATGGCGTCGGATGGGGTGTTGTGGGGCTGGGAGACGTTGCTGATTGGGCCTGAGCGGCGGCGGCCACATCCGGGCATCGTTCTTTCCCGACCGCCTGTTGCGGCCTTCGGCCGTGCGCGGTGACGTCAGTGCGTAGCCGGGGTGGGGCCTGGGCCGAATGAGGGGGAGCAGGGAGAGGAGAGAGGGGAGCAGTGAGCGGGAGGAAAGAATGGGGGACAGTGAGGAGGAGGGGAAGGGAGAGGTGAGGAAGGGGAGGCTGACGGAGGGGAGTGAGGGGAAAGGTAGAGGGGTGGAGTGAGCGGGAGGAAGGAATGAGGGTGGATAGTGAGGGAGGAGGAAAGGGGCAGGGAGAGGACAGAAGCAGACGGGAGGAAGAGTAAAGGGAGGAAAGTGGTGAAGAGCACTGAGGTGGAGGAGGAGGCATGAAAAGGGTGAGTAAGGAATGAGGGGAAGGAAGGGGGCAGATGGGAAGGAGAAAAAATGAAGCACATCGGGAATAAGGGGAGGATGGAGTGAGAAGGAAGAGTGAAAGGAGGAAGGGCACAGGGAATGAGGGATGGAGTGAGAGGAGGAATTGGGGAGAAGGAGTGAATGGGGTTGGGGGCCAGGGAGGGAGGTGCAGCCCTAAATTCCATAGATTTGCCATCCTCTGGGTAAAAAAAATAACCCCCTTAGAATCAGAATATATTGTCATGAGCAGGTTGCAAAATTTGTGGTTTTGCAGCAGTGCCACACTACAAACTAAAACCACTTTTCAGCAATAAATAAAATTGTGCATGAAAAGTCAAAAGTAGGCAGGGGTTCCCAACCTTTTTGTTCCTTTGTACCCCTTGGGCATTTTTATAGGTTCCCATGTACCCCTAAAAATTAAGGATTAAAAAAAACATGACATTGTAATTTGACTGCAGATTACAACACGATGTATTGTACGGTAGTGGTAATTCTCTCAGACCCAATGTACCCCCTGAAAAGTGCAAATGTACCACTGGGGGTACATGTACCCCAGGTTGGGAACCCCTGGACTAAGGGGATATTTTTACATTTAAATTTTGATACTCTGCAAGACAGCAGACCATTTTGGCCCACATGTCTGCTGCCCAATTTACACCCACAGTACATTTGGAACGTTTTTGTATTTTGAAGCTATGCCCTCTTCTCCCAGACATCCCACGGCATAGGGAAAAATCCTCTCCACATCCACTCTCAGTATTTGATAGGCTTCAATGAGCCCAATTCTTCCAAAATCCAGGGAGAACAGTTGCCAGGGCTATTCAGCGCTCCTCATGATAACCCTGTCATTCTGATGATCATTCTTTGGAACCTCTCCAATGCCAACACATCCTTCCTTAGATATGGAGCCCAAAACTACTCTCAATGCTGAAGTAGATAAGTTCTTGATTGGGGAGGGAATTGATGATTACTGAGAGAAGGATGAAAGGTATATCTAATTATGATGGACATTGCCTTTCAAAACCTCTGTTATATTCCTGCATTTATATGCTGCCTGTCTCTAAATGAATTCTGTTGATTCATTTACCTTCCTTACCATTATCTGTATCTGCAGGTTAACCTTCAGGGTATTTTGCATGAGGGATCTCAAGTCACTGTGACCTCTGATTTCCAAACGTTGCCCTCTTAAGAATACTTCATTGCACCCATTCTCAAGTTCTGGTTTATTCTATACTCATGTCCTAGTGGCTGCTTGTGTCATGTGAGGCAAAAAGAACTAGGCTTTTACTTTAAATGTGTTGTGGCATGCACGCGCACCTTGGGGTGAGAATGACTGCTCCACAGTGTGCCAAAATGCACGATCATAGATTTCTCTACACTGCCATTTTCTTGCCCTTCTAACCTGTCTAAAGCCCTCTACAAACTCCGTGCTTCCTCAACTCTATCTGCCCCTCCTCCGTTGTTTGTGTTGTCTGCACACGTGGACTCAATGCTGTCAATTCCATCCAAATCAACTGACATGAAATGGAACAGTCTCAACACCGAGCCCTGTAGAAGACCCCTGGTCACCACCAGTCAACTGTGCTAGTATCTCTCCAATCATACCATGGGCTCTTGTCTTGCTGAGCCATCTGGTGTAGCACCTTTTCAATGTTCTTCTGTAAGTCGAAATAAATTACACCTGCTGGTTTGCTATGTCCTTCCTGTTACCTCCTCAAAGAAACGTGTCCTGAAGTCTTGTCCTTGATAATAGATAGCAACATCTTGCAAACCACAAATGGATGATTAGTCCGCTTTTGCCTCCCTCCCTTAAATAGTGGTGTGACACTTGCACCTTTCCAATCCTTTGGAACTACTCAAGAATCCTGTGATTCTTGAAAGGTCACCCACAAAGCCTCCAAAATCTCCTTGGTTACCTCTTTTAGAACCTTGTGCTGTCATCCATCTGGAAAAGATGATTTATCCACCTTCACTCTCCTCAGTCCATTTCAGTCGTGGCCTCAGCTCCAGTTCCTCTCCTGCCCAGAGATCACAAGATCCAGGAGCAGAAGGAAGCCCACCGAGCTGATCCATCCTCCCACTTCCCAGCCTTCTCCCCCGTAACCCTTAATGCCCTGAATCATCAAATACCTATCAATCTTTGCCTTAAATGCGCCCAACAATCTCGCATCCATGGCCACCTGTGGCAACAAGTTCCACTGACTCTTGTCATCCTTTTATCCTGAAGTTGTGCCCTCATGTTTGATAGTCCCTTAACATGGGAAACATCCTTGTCACATCTACTCTGTCCAGGCCTTTCAGCAGTCAAAAGATCTCTGAGGTCCCTCCTCATCCACGAGTACAGTCCAAGAGCCGACAATCGTTCATCGTGTGGTAACCCTTCCATTCCTAGTATCATTCTAGTAAATCTGAAATCTCTCCAATGCCAGGACCTCTTCTCAAATAATGTACTCCAAAGTGAGGTCTCACCAGTGCCCTAGAGAGTTTCAACGTTACATCCCCTGCTATCTAGAAATGAATGCCAACCTTGGAACCTTTTGGGTATCCTGCACGAGGACTCCCAAGTCCTTTTGTACCTCTGAAGAATGTTCTCCCTGTTTAAGTAATATTCTGTATATCTCTTCGTTCTGCCAAAGTGCATGACATTGTATTTAATCTGCCCATTCTGATTGATCGACCCAAGTCTCTGCAGCCTTTCCATATCCTCAGCACCACCTGCCCTACCACTGATTCAGGTGTCATCTGCTTATCGTTATCATGGCCTCCCTCCCAAGGGTCCCTTTACCTTAGGCTCTCTAATTCCCTCTGGTTCATGACACAGCACCCGATCCACACACTCTCTCTGAGACCCCATTCCAACCGGACTTTCCCAGTCTACTTTCATGTTACAATCTTAATGCTTTCCTCTGACATGGCTCATCTATTTCCAGTTGTAGAAGGTGAACCTTTGCACTTAGCGAGATCCCATGAAAGTCTTCGGGGCCCATATTCCACTGAACTGGTTGTCGACAACCAAGAAGGTGCAGAAATGATTTGACAGGAATGTTAGTCTCTGGAAACACTCTATCCCCAGCACCTACCACTTGAAAGAAACCTGCCAGTATTAGGTTCAAGTTTATCATCTTGACTCCATATTCACCCAGTGTTTCTCTGGACCCTGGTGCACACACATTCCCCATGCACAGCCCATTGTGATCACACACACACACACATTTCCTCAGTTACAGGGCACTGTTCATCAATCTCACAGGCTGCGGGAAGAAACTTCCCCGGCCTGGCTGTCGTAATTTTGATGGGTCAAAGATCCTGTGTACTGGATAGAAAGGACCCTCAACCATTCTTTGAGCCTCATTTAACTGACAATCCTGGTAACCGTCGTCACGGGGGGGGGGGGGTGTGGGGGGCAGTGATAGGGGTGGTTGTGATGATCCTCTGTGGTGACTTGGCAGCTCCTGTACCACAGCCAGACATTTGTTGGCTCCATCATGGTTTTAACCGTCATCTGGTTTCCCTGTTGCCACAGAGAAAGGAACTCATTTGTCCCACCCCTGTACCCTTCCCAAACCTCCCTGTCCTGCCTCGTGAAAGCTTTGTCCAGCTGTAAATTCTGAATCCTCTGTTTTCTCTCTCTCACCCCCTCCGCTCCTGCCTTCTAGACCTTGGAAACTTCGGACAACCGTCTACCCAGAGGTAAGTGTGCCTTCCATCTCTTTTGTAAATACAAATGTACTGCGCATCCTCACTTTAACGGTCTTGATACGTTCTTGAAAAGTGCTGCTGTTAGTGAAACGGTGTTAAACAAAACCAATTTTATTGTAAACTCAATTATTAAAAACAGAGTGTTAAGTTCCTATGGTTTATTTCTCCTCTCAAAAAATTACCAAACTTCAAAATAGTGAGCCAAACCACTTCTAATATTAAACATTGAAATAAATGTGCTGTTATTTTGTGGGAAGGGTAAAGTTCGGTGGGTTCAAAGATTAGCGGGTATGGACACAGGCTGAATGCAGAAATAATCTTTATTGAAACATGTCCTGGGATCACAGCAGGGATAACACACAAGTATTCTCAATCGTACACAGTACAACCCAGTCACATCGGGCTTAACACGACCAATGCCAGAAACTATTCTAATACACGCACAGTACAAACCAATCACATCAATCCACTCTCCCACCAGATTCCAGGCGGAGAGGTCACATGACCCTCACCACGACCATCCTATAGACATAGAAGAAGTATTTAATCAGAACTAACTGATTTTGGTGAATAAGTGAGTGATGTGTGTTGTCGTGGTTGTGGAGTGTCTGGGGAGGGAGGGGGGTGACAGATGCTGCAGTGATCATCCTCATTGAAGGTGAGGTTGGGCAAGTGGCAAGAAATTCCAACTTTGCTTCAATCTTAGTGGCGTTCAATGCCGACCAAGAGTCTTTCCAATATCCACAGCCTGCTGTCCAATATCAAGCCTCCTTAACACTTCTAATTTTGTTTGTAATGTAACATCTTTTCTGTGCGTTTTGTGATCACAGTTCACATTTGGCGCTCATTGCAACAGGGAAAAAAATTAAAGAATAAATGTTTGAATACCAAAAATTGTACGAGGGAGCTCCTGCCAGCAATAACAAAGTTGGACGTGATGTTTTACCTTATTATTCTGCCACACACCTTCCTCACTGCCATTGGGGGCCCCAAACAGTGCTTTCAAGTGAAATAACACCTCACTTGTGTATCCACGGGAGTGATGTACTCCCTTTGTGACCTCCTGTACAAGTTACACAAAATTGCTTTTGCCTGTTGTGAGGCAGACAGTTTTGCCTTCGGCAGGGATTGCCTGAAGTGCCCTTACGGTCAGAAAGAGAGTCCCTCCCAGAGTCACTGAGTGTCCGTAGATTCGCCTCCAGCGGACCTGCAGCCGCACAGAGTCCAGCCCAACCATTGGTGACCCGAGCTCCAAGTCCGAATCGCCAACATGGTCAGGAACCCCTAGCACTTTCTGCACCCCCTTGCATCCCGGTTCCGATATCTGGTCCCCCTTCAGCCATCGGAGAGACTGGGCAATTGCTTCACTGAGCACCTTCGCTCTGTCCGCATCAGTGATAGGGATCTCACAGTGGCTGACCATTTCAATCCCGTGCCCCATTCCCACGCTGCCATGTTTGTCCACGGCCTCGTGTACTCTCCCACTGAGACCACCTGTAAATTGTAGGAGTCACACTTAATTTTCTGTCTGGCACATCCAAGCCAGGTGGCATTAACATCAATTTCTCTGGTTTCTGCTAGCCCACTCCCTGTTCTCCCTCCATCCCCCATCCCTCTCTTCTTTCTTCCAGCTCTCCACCCCCTTCTCCATTCACTGAGCCACTCCCCTTCTGCTTGCTGCTATGATCTCCCTCCTTCTCCACCTATTACCTCCTACCTTTGGGACTGCTCAAGCCTGAAACATTGGTTATGTATCTTCATCTTTACTACATAAAGTACCTGTATGATCTGCTGAGTTTCTCCACCTTGGTGTTTTGACTTTTTTCTCATGAATGTTATAACGAAACAATGTTATTCAAGGACTTACAGCATAGTGACAGGCCCTTCTGGCTCACGAGACCATGCCGCCCAAATACACTGATTAACCTACAACCTCCCTATGTTTTGGACGGTGGGAGGGAACTAGAGCACCCAGAGGAAATCCACACAGACACAGGGAGAAGGTACCTGGATTCAAACCTGGGTCACTGGCGCTGTGATAGGGCTATGCTAACCATTGTGCCTGAAATCCCATTGCCTCGCTACATTGCACGTTGTAACCAGCTGTTTTCCTTCCAGTTACGGGGGCTACAACACCCAGCCTGGGCAAGGGGGCTACACCCAGCCCCCCCCACAGGGTTACAGCCACCAGGGTTACAGCGGCTACAGCCAGTCTGCCGATACCTCTTCCTACAGCCAGAGCGGAGGCTACGGTTCCTCCTACAACCAGGCACAGACAGGTAACCTTCGGTTGATGATCCTCTGCAGCGTTGGTGGCGCCGTACGGGATCCTCTGTGTGTTCACCCTGGTTATGGTCTCCCGGCTCCTTCAGGGTTGGGGATCCATCCACTGAAGACACTAAATAAGGCAGCCCCTGTCATAGGGACTCTCGTCACACCCTCTCCTGGCTCCTTCAGTGGCTGACCCATCTACTTGAGGCAGCCCCCATCATAAAGGATCCCAGTTAGATCCCCTCTCCCGGCTCCTTTCAGATCCCTGGGCCTCTGATTTCAAACCCGCTCTGGGGCCCCCCAACAAGATCTGCCTGCACCATTGCATGGAAGGCTCACTGACACCTTTGAAATGTCTTAAGGGGATTCGCCCTTTGCTCAGCCATTACAGGGGCTCCATGGGAAGATACACGGGCAGTGTGTCACAGCCTGGTTTGAGAAGTCCAGGGCCCTGGAACGTTGGAGGATGCAAACATAGGCAATGACCTGCCGTCCACTGCAGACATCTACATGAGACGCTGCCTCAAAGAGGCAGCCAAAGTCCTGAAGGACCCAACCCCTAGTCACAACCTCTTCTCACTGCTCCCTTCAGGGATGCGAGGTCTCTCAGATCAAACTATAGAAATTTCCAACTATGTGAATGATTTATAGAACATTACAGCATTGTACAGGATCTTGTGCTGACCCATATATCATCAACATTCAGGTGGTTTGGCTTGGGCGATCATGTCTCTCTATCTGTCACAATATGACCCTCCGAATTGTAGTTGTTGCCTCCCTCATTCTCCTTTGGTGAAGGCTCCATCTTTGAGCTGAGACCGTAGTCAATGTTGAGTTCATGATTATACAAGGGTAACCCTGGCCATTGATCAGCAGATTCATCTGCCCAGGATTTTTAGTTTTATAACTATAAATTCCAATTTGTAGAATCTGCTTGTAAAACCATCTGCAATCCATGGCTTCACGTGACCCTTATTGGGAGGCTAAACAGGTACTACACCTTGCCCCGAAGGTGACCTGCAGGCTGTCAGACGAAAGGAGCGCCTTACACCTCCTTTTGCTGAGCTATTGCACCGCCCATATATAATTGCAAAAAAAAACACTCCATACCCCGTAACCCTCTCTTTATCTTTCATCCGTGTACCTGTCTAAGAGTCTTGTACATGCCCCTAATGTTCCAGCCTCCACCACCACCCCTGGCAAAGTTTTGCAGGCCCCCACAACTCTGTTTAAAAACAACTTAACCCTGTCGTCTCCCCTAAACTTCCAAGATACCTTTATGGTCACATAACAAAGAACTAGCTTTTGTCTGCGGTCAGGCAGACAGATGGCCATCAACAGAAATTGCCTGAAGGGGAACAGTCGGGGAAAGATAAACAGAAGAAAGTCCCTAAGGGTCCACAGATCCTACCTTCATTGCTGCCGCAGTCACCCCATCAGTGTGGAGTCCAATCCAAACCATCAGCAGCCTGAGCTTGATATCCAAACATTGCTTTGTACAGATGTCTTCTGGTGTTTGCTACTCCCGCCCTGGGAAAAAGATGCTGGTTGTCCACCCTAATGCCTCTCATAATCTTGTAGACCTCAAGAGTCCCCTCTCATCCTTTGCTCAAAGAAAAAAAGACCCAGCTCTGCAAACCTTGCCTCATAAGCCTTATTCTCCAATCCCGGTAATGACTTGGTGAATCTCCTCTGTGCCTTCTCCAGAGCTTCTATATCCTTCCTTTAATGAGGTGACCAATAATCCAAGTGTGGTCTCACCAGAGTTGTATGGAGCTGCAATATGACCCCCTTGACTGAATACAATCCCCGCCCAATGAAGCCCAGTGTCCGAAATACACCTACATCTTCGGATGGTGGGTCGAAACACAATAAAATAGGGAGAATTTATAGGCAGTGTTAAGTTTGAACCTGGTCACTGGTTCTGTATGAACACTATACTTTGCTGACCTTGCTGTCATGTCACCTCGAACCAGATTGTTTTAGCCCCCCCTGGCTTCGGTGGGTAGGGAAAAGGCAGTAAGTGTCACACTCCCCCCGCCCCTCGGTTCCCCCTTCAGCCTCCTGCGCTCCAGGGAGGAATGCCCTGTCATGACTAGTCTCAGAGAATGTCCGCACTTCACCCTCTCGTCCACCCTCCGGCGACCACAGCTGTATGCGGTGCCCACCTGCTGCCTCCTCTTGTTACACAGGGTACGGGAGCCAGCCAGCCTCTCAGGGCTACAGCCACTCTGGCCAGGGTGCCTACAGCTCCTCAGGGTACGGCAGTGCTCAGACACCCCAGAGCTCGTACGGGCAACAGTCCTCGTACCCCAGCTACGGGCAGCAGACGTCCTCAGCCACCTCAGGCAGCAGGTGAGGCTCTGGGAGGTGACATGGTCCCTGGAGGATGGAATGGTGTGTCTGAGGGAGTGGGTAAAGACGGTGTATGGGGGTGGAGGCATGTGTCAGAAGAAGGGGCCAGTGTTTGATGGAGAGGATGTATCTGACAGGGATGATGTGTCAGATGGATGGATGAAAGGTGTGTCTGAGGGAAGGGGATGAAGATGACTGAGGAGATGGTGTTTCAGAGAGGGGGGGGTATGTGTCTGAGGTAGGAGGGGGACACGGAGTGTCTGCAGGAGGAATAGACAGTATCTGACAGGTGGAGGGGACAGAGTGTTGGATGGAGGGGGGAAGGGATGGTGTGTGAGGGAGGGAGAGGGGATGGAGACAGTGTATCAGGGAAGGGGTGAAGACGGTGTGTCGGAGGGAGAAGGGGACAGTCTGAGGGAGGGGGGAAGACTGTAAGGGAGAAGTGGACAGTTTGAGGGAGGGGTTAAGACAGTGTGCCAGAGGTAGGGGGAGGTGTGTGTTAATGAGGACAGAGGGAGAAGGGGATGAAGACAGTGTGTGTGCGAGGGAGAAGTGAACAGTGAGGGAGGGGGCAGAGAGGATGTGTCTGCAGGAGCAGGAAGAGGGGCTGTATTATCTGAGGAATGGAGGGGTCAGTGTATCTAACACGGGGAGGGGATGGTGTGTCGGTTGGAGGGGAAGGGAATAGTGTGTGTGATGGGTGGAGGGGATGGTGTGCCTGATGGAGGGGGGAGGGTGGCGTATGACACGGGGAGGGGTTGGTGTGACTGACCCTCTCCCCGGTCCCAGGAGACAGAGGGGGAACAGTTCCCAACAAACCCATTCACTCCCTTAACTGCCTGTTTCTTCTTGGCTGACAGCTACGGTGGAACCAATTCCCAGACCACCAGCTATGGTCACCCCCAGCAGGGTGGTGGCTACGGCCAGCAGCAGGGCTCCTACGGCCAGCAGCAGGGCTCCTACGGCCAGCAGCAGGGTTCCTACGGCCAGCAGCAGGGCTCCTACGGCCAGCAGCAGGGCTCCTATAACCAACCGCAGAGCTCCTATGGACAGCAGGGCGGCGGCTACGGCCAACAGGGGCAGTACGGTGGCAGTGGAGGTGGAGGATCTGGAGGAGGTGAGCACGGGATCTATGTGCACAAGGAGTCTTGCTCCGTGTGTTTTGGAGGACTGGATAGGCTGTCCAACACTCCCTTCAGTAATGCTGTGATCTTCACTGTCTCTGAAGGTGGATACAACCAAGACTCCAGCTCTGGAGGTGGTTACGGTAGCCAAGAGCCGGGCGGCTACGGCGGGGGCCAGCAGGACGGGAGGGGGCGAGGACGGGGCGGTTATGGACGTGGAGGAGGTGGCGGCGGAGGAGGCTTCGAGCGAGGAGGAGGAGGTGGGCGCGGGAGCCGAGGAGGACGAGGTGGAGGCATGAGGTAAGGGTCCAGCTCGCTTCCCCATCTCCGGCTGCTCTTCGTCACCGTGTGTAGGCAGCAAGGTCAGGGTAGTGGGAATCCTGTGGTTGGCCTGAGGGAGCTGGGGTCCTGTGGATGGTGTCTGATGCAGCTAGGATCCCATGGGTAGTGTCAGATGGGTCCCATGGTGGGTGGGGGAGCTGGGATCCCTTGGATAATGTCAAGTCGGGATGTCTGAGGTAGCTATAGCCACATGGAGGGGAGCAGTCCCATATGTAGTGTTGGGGGGGGGAGGATGGAGCTAAGGACCCATGGTTAGTGTTAGGAGGGGTGAGCTAAGTCCCATTGGGAGGATCGTGGGGTGGGGTGACCTGTGGTCCCATTGGGGATGGGGTGGGATCCTGTGTTCGGTGGGGTTCCTGTGGTCGGGGAGAGAGCTTGGGTCTCGGGGGTAGTGTCCAGGTGTGGCCGTGGGGGGAGGGTGTTGGAGTTGATCACATGGACTGACAGGGTTGGGGGGGGGTACCTCTCATTCTGCTGTGTGAACCAAACGCTTCCGCCAGTCATCCCGCGGCGGGGTCTCCGATGTGGAGCCCCTTCCCCTTGCCGTGGTCAGGATCTGAACAATGGTCCAATCTCCTGTGTGTGCACTAACCTTCGCAGTGCAGAGAGAGCAGTGTGTTTATCTCAAATCAACTGAAGGTGGTGTCGCTGGTGCTTTCTTTATACGTGTGTGTGTGTATATATAATTATATATATATGTGTCTGTCTAAAATACGATGGTTGGGCTGGGATTTTGGGGAGGGCAGGGTGGGGGAGGAAGGGGAGGGCTGGGAATTGGCTCCCATCCCACAGCTCCGCGCAGCCAGCGCGTGTGTGCATGTGCGTCATAGCAGCCCTCCCCCCACCCCCGTCCTGTTAAAGGTCAGCTCTGGGCATGTGCGACCTGCTGCTCCCTGCACCCACAGCACTTGCCTGCCATCTGGTGCTGTGTGGGCGGCTGGTGAGTATTCCCGGGCTGCCAGGTACAATTTATAAAGGTGTGTATTTCTTTGAGATGAAACACTTTGAAATGACTTGTCTGCTGTTATGATGTTAACAAATTCTGCAATTTTGTGCCACAGGTTTCAAAGTGAAATGAACTTGTATCACTTCTACACCCCCTCCACACTAGTTTACATAACCAAGTCCTTTTGTTTTGGTTCTGCTGGTTTTTTTCTTCTTAAATATATTTAGTCAGAGAGAGCTGCATGTTGTACACACTCCCCACCCCCCCCCCCAAAAAATAAGTTTGTTACATAGCCTGTTCAGCCGTTTAATGGTTAACGGATCGATGTCTTGTAAGCAACATTTTTTTAAAAAAAAGCTCTGCCTAGCAAACTGTGTGTGTTAAGTCATGGGCCAGGAGGTGCCTCCACCACAAAGTCGCATCTCTTGCCTACGAAATGGGTCCTGCATTTATCTTTTTTTTTGTACATTTTTCTCCACGAGAAAGCAAAACTGTGTGGTGAGGTGTTAATGGTTTAAAAAAAATTGGCTCAGCGTAGGTTGTGAATGTTTCTATACGAAGTTTGGTACCAGGGTGTACACGGTGCAATTTTGGGCACTTTAAAGCTTTTCTGGTAAATGTGGAGGAAATTCCAGTATAAACTACAAAGAGTTGGTTTGCAATACCAGTGTTGTTTTAAAACAAAAAGGTCTGGTTTTTTTAAAAAAGGTGTATTACATATATATCTATATCTGTATATCATAGGCTTAAATTCACACACATTCTCACTCACACACACACACACACACACGTGGAAAAGCTTCAAATTCTTCAAATTTGTCTTCTCAGCGGTGGTGAACGAGGAACATTCAATAAATTTGGTGGTAAGTGAAGAGTTAAAACAAAAAAAGCCAGAGAAACTGAAAAAAAAAGTTGAAAGCGTTCATTGTGTTTTAATAGTATGTGATGTCCATGCAACCCGCTGTTGAAGGCTTCAGTGGGAGAGGGAGGGGGGAGGAAGGGACGGGGAGAGGATGGGGTTGTGTACTGCTACAGATTGGGAGAGGGAGTTATCTCAGTGTGTCTCCTGTGAACAGAGTTCATTCTTGAAACCTGCCTCCCCCGCCCACAAAATAAAATAACTGGGAGGTGAGGAATGGGTTAATGAGTAAATAATGATCTCTGGTGATGAATGGGTTAATGAGTAAATAATGACCTCTGGTGAGGAATGGGTTAATGAGTAATGACCTCTGGTGAGGATTGGGTTAATGAGTAAATTATAACTGTTTGGTGAGGAATGGGTTAATGAGTAAATTACAACCTCTGGTGAGGAATGGGTTACTGGTATGCATGAAAATGAACACTGGTGAAAACAAACAAAGCTAAGATATAGTGGTGGTGTGAGTTGGTTTAAAAACACTGCCATGTCTGGTATTTCCTACTTCTATAATACGGATATTTTATGGTCGTTTGGGTCTGAAAACTGTGTTCCACGAAGGGGGCATGCAGGTGACAACACTGATATCTGAATGTTTTGATGCACTCATTACTCTCGAATCCTTGTGGTTAATTTAGGAGAAAGATCTGGTCTATATGTATATTTCTTGCGCTCTTTCCCTCTTTTCCCACCTCTTTGTCCTCCCTGCCTCTCTCTGCCACCCCCCCCCCCCTTTCCTCTTCCCTGCCTCTTTTTCTCATCCTCCTCACTTCTCTGCCTTCCCCATCTTCTCCCCTCCTAACCCTTATCTTCTCCACTCCTCCAACCCTCTCATCCTCCCCACCACCCTCTCTCATCGTCCCCACCTGTCTTTGCCACCCCTTCTCTCCTTTGCTGGATCTTCTCCCCCTCAGCCCCACCCTCCCCTCTGTTCTTTTTCCTCCCCATTCTTCCTGTCCCTCCCCACCTTACTCCTTTCTCGTTCTCCTTTCCCTCATCTCTTTACCCCATCACTCTTCCCTCCCCCTATCTACTGCCTCACACACACCCCCATCCCCGTCAATACATGCATGTGTGTACACGGACTCCCCCCGTGTCTGCTTGGGACGAGTGATGTACCAATGTTGGGCATGTGCGGTGCGGCCTGCGCTCCTGCTCAGGAAGTGGTTCCCAGTCGCCCCCGTGCTTCTGCCGTCAACCGCTAGGTGCCCACCTTACCCCACCCACCGAAACACTGATCCATGTCCTGCCACCAGCCTTGCTCAGTACCTCTTAACGCCTGTCCCCAAAGGTTGTGCCAGTGCACGTGGTCTCAGCTTGAGCGTCAACAGGATGTACATGGTGTGGCTGTGGTTGGCAGAGGCCAGAAGCTCATCTCTGTGCCCTAGGCAGGGTGAGCAGAGTCCAACCCGTGGCCGGTTACCAACCCGTGGCCGGTTACCAACCCGTGGCCGGTTACCTACCGATCAAGGAGTGAAGGCCGTGAATACTCGGCAAAAGAGAACAGTGTCTTCTGAACGGAAAGAACCTCTGATTAAGGCAAAAGTATTTGCACACAACACCCCCAGCCCGGTGAAAGGCAGAGTTCGATGAGGCAGGTCTGGTGTTGGCTGGCGAGGAGATACAGAGGTACACACACGCACACAGGAGTTTGGTTGTACACGCTCTCTTGTCCCAGGAAGCACATGCGCCAACATTGGACCTCGGCACCTAGTATGGCGCCTCTGCCCTGCCCAGCGTGGGGGAGGTGGGGGTGGCACAGGGAGGAGACGGGGTTTCTTGGGCCAGGCGTTAAATCTCTCCCTCTTCTTTCCTTTTGTTTTTCCAACCAAAGGTCCTCGGGAGCAAGGGCCAGGAGCCTCAAACTCAGGTAGGAGAGTCCCTCCACTGCTCTCTGTGGGGAGAGGGAAGAGGGGGACAGGCTGCGCGGGATGTGGCATGAGGTGTTGGTTGAGGCAGGGAGATGGGTGACTGGTGGGGTGAAACAAGATTGTCAGCCCACCTCCCGCACAGACTAGATGGCTCACCCTCTCCCCACTCTTGCAGGATCAGACCAGGACAACTCTGACAACAACACCATCTTTGTCCAGGGGCTGGGCGAGAATGTGACTGTCGACACCGTTGCTGAATACTTCAAGCAGATCGGAGTGATCAAGGTGAGATCTGGGGGGTAGTTGCCACTCCCCTGTCCACCCCTCCATTGCTGTCCCCACCATTCCTGGTTCTCAAGACTAAATTGCGGTGGGATGTAGGGGTGTTTATGGTGCGCTATCCAGTGTTGCACTATGTTCTAATCTCCCTGCAGATGAACAAGCGGACAGGGCAGCCGATGATCAACCTGTACACGGACCGCGAGACTGGGAAGCTGAAGGGGGAGGCCACTGTTTCCTTCGACGACCCCCCCTCTGCCAAGGCTGCTATCGACTGGTTCGACGGTGAGCTGGGTGGCGGTCCCCAGTTCAGGCGCTGACCTGGAGGGTGTCTGGGAGATAGGGGTCCAACTTGCAGTGGGGGGAGGGGCTTGGGCTCATGGATATGTTTGGGGTCTGACGGGGTTGTGTCTGGGGGAACAGGGTATGACCCAGGGGACGTCTGGGGGATTGGAACTGGACCACAGGACAAGGTGGGTGGTCCCAGGTCGGGCTGTCTGAGGTTGCTGGGGTCCGCAGCCCGCAGCATTGAAAGGAAGTGGGGGTTCACCTCATTCTCTTCTACTCTCCAGGGAAGGATTTCAATGGTCACCCAATCAAGGTGTCCTTTGCCACTAGGAGGACCGAGTTCAACCGTGGAGGCATGAGGGGTGGAGGGGGTCGAGGTGGAGGTCGCGGAGGTGAGTGTCTGCTTGTCCCCAGGGTGGAGGGGGAGGTGTGTTTGTCATTTGTAACCTCCCTCAGTTCTCTCCGTCCCCCTCTTCCCCCAGTTCTCCGCGTCCCCCTCTTCCCCCCCCAGTTGTCGGCGTCCCCCTCTCCCCTCCCCCAGTTCTCTCTGACACCCCTTCCCCCCCCAGTTCTCTCCGTCCCCCTCTTTCCTCCCTCCCGCCCCACGTTTCTCTGTCCAGTTTCCAAGTTCAGTTTGTCTCCAAGGTTTATATGCCACACTAACTGCATTTGTTTCTTCCCTCTCTCTCTCCACGTCCCCTCCACCCCTCACCCACACATCTGTGTGTCTCTCTCCCTGCCCTGCAGCTCCGATGGGCCGTGGTGGATACGGGGGGGGACCTCGCGGTGGGTTCTCTGGTGGAGGAGGAGGTGGCGGCGGCGGCGGGCAGCAGAGAGCAGGAGACTGGAAGTGCACTAACCCGTGAGTGGAACTGTACGGGGCTCGGGTGGGGTCCAGGAATTCCCCCTATACTGGGAGATGGGTCTGGGAGGAGACCGGGAATCCTCCTGAGGTTCTGGGGACGAGGACTGGGTGGGGTGGACTCCAGGATTGGGACGCAAATGGTTCAGAGGAATGAGGATGAATACAGGACAGGGATGAGTGGGTCCAAAGGGCCTGTCCACACAATAGGGGAGAGTCGGTGAGGGGCAGAGCCACCTGGGGGAAGGGGCCTGGGCACTGAGATTAGACAGACTTGTGGGTGAGCGAGCTGGTTTGATAGCAGCCTCATAGATGTTCTCTTCTCCCCCTCTGCTCCCGGGATCAGAACCTGCGGCAACATCAACTTCTCCTGGAGGAACGAGTGTAACCAATGCAAATCCCCGAAACCAGAAGGAGGAGGGGGGCCTCCTCAAATGGGTGAGTGTCAGCGGGTCGGGGGCTTCACTGTCCCACCCTGGGAATGTGTGATGGGATGGGGAGGGAGAGGGATCTTCACTCTGGGTCCCACCCCAGGAGTGTGTGATCCAGGACTGGGGGAGAGGGGACTTCACTCTTGTTGTTCTTCCCCCCCCCCCCCCCCGCCCGGCATGTGACACTCCAACCCCGGGAATGTGACGGGAGGGGGGAGGTGTGACATGGAGTGGAGGGGAATGTGGTGGGAGAGAGACCAGAGGGTGTGACGGCGGTGAGGAGGGTCTTCACTCTGTATCTCCCCGCACAGGTGGATATGGGGGTGGAGAGCGTGGCAGCCGCAGCAACTTTGACCGCGGAGGATTCCGTGGACGCGGCGGTGACAGAGGGAGTTTCCGGAGCAGAGGGGGTGATCGGGGAGGCTACGGCATGGGATCCGGCAAGATGGACTCCAGGTAAGGCCACGATTGAGGGGTTGAACTCCCAATTTTGTGTTTCCCGGGACCCTAGACTGCATGCTCAGGCGGACCGTGACCCTTCCCATTCGCCCGGGGTTCCCCAAGATGTCAGGGTCAGTTGGCCTTTGTCTTGCTGCAGTTTTAATGCTAGTTTCTCTCTCCCCTTTCCCCTATTCTCACTCCCCCTTTTCCCCCCACTCCCCTGCTCCACCTCTTCTCTCTCACCCATTCCCTCCTCGCCCACCCTCCCCCCTCATCCAGGGGAGACCACAGACAAGACCGAAGAGAGCGACCCTACTAGATTGTGTACATATTCAGTGGGACCATGGGATTTCTACCGCTTGTTTTTTATTTTGTCTCCAGTTTCTGTGTTGACTTGTGCCCGACTGTGACAGTTGTTACGGTGGTGAGAGGAACTTTCGTTTTGTATTCCTTGGATTTTAATTTGTATTTTCACAAATGTTCACATTAAACCTCCGACTGTTTTAATTCCCCTTGTGACTTCTGCTGCAAGGTAACAGTGTTCTGGTCCCTCGCTCTCCTCCTATCCTGGCTCCCTACCCCTCTCCACCTCCTTCCCCCACTCCCTGCCACTTTCTCCCCCCCTCCCCCACATCCGACCACATCCCAATCTCCCTCCTCTTTTCCTATTTTACTCCCAATCCCTAACACCTCCCACCCTTCTGCTCCTTCCTTCCTCCTCTCCTGACTACTACACCCTCCTGTCCTTCCCCTTCCTATCTCCATCCCTCCTACTTCCTTTGCCCTCTCCCAACCACTCCTCCTTCCACTGCTCCCTACCCCTCCTCACTGCAGGGACATGGGTGATTAACCTCCCCACCCTTGCCACACCCAGACGGAACATCTGGCCCACCCAGGCTCTCCAGCTGTGTACGATGGAGATTTGAACCGGGGGGGGGGGGGGGGTGGGGGAGAAGGTGCTGGAAGTAATAACAACCATAGAACAGAAACAGGCCCTTTCAGCCCTTCTGGTCTGTGCCTATTCCTTTTCCCACTGACCCTGCACCCAGTCCATCCCTCTCCATCCGTATACTTGTCCAAAATTTTCTTTAACGTTCAAACTGAGCCTGCATTCACCACTTAAACCTGTTCCACACCCCCACCCTCTCTATATGAAGAAATTCTCCCTAAACTTTGCCTTTCTCCCTTAACCCATGTCCTCTGGTTTGTATCTGACCCACCCTCAATGGAAAAAGCCGACCTACATTTACTCTCTGTCCCCCTCTTGATTTTAAACACCTTGATCAAATCTCCCCTCATTCTTCTATGCACCAGGGAATAAAGTCAACCTGTTGAACCTTTCTTTCCCTGTAACTCAGTTCCTGAAATCTGGGCAACATCCTAGTAAATTTTCACTTTTGCTATCTTATTGAGATCTTTCCTGTAGTTCAGTGACTAAAACTGCACACAATGCCCCAAATCTGGCCTCACCAATGTCTTATACAACTTTACCATAACATCCCAACTCCTGTACTCCTGAAGGCCAATGCGCCAAAACCTCTTTTTACAACCCAATCCACTTGTTTCTGTTTTCCCAGATCCCTCTGTTCTACCTCACTCCTCAGTGCTCGACCGTTTACCGTGGACATCCTTTCTCGGTTTGTCCTTCCAAAATGCAACAACTCATACTTATCTGCATTAAATTCTAGCAGCCATTTATCAGCCTATTTTCCAGCTGGTCCAGATCTCTCTGCAAACTTTGAAAACCTTCCTTACTGTCCACAACGCCTCGAATCTTAGTTTCATCTGCAAACCTGCTAATCCAATTCACCACATTATCATCCATATCATTGATGTAGATGACACACCACTCGTCATGGGCCTGCAGTCTGAGAAGCAACCATCCAACACTACTCTCTGGCTTCGCCCATCCAGCCATTGTCAATCCATTTCACTACTTCACCATGAATACCAGTGTCTGAACTTTCTGACTAACCTCCCATGTGGGACCTAGACAAGATCCACAGCCTTTCCTTCATCAACTTTCCTAGTAACCTGCTCGAACAACTCTGTAAGATTGGTTAAACATGATCTTTCGTGCACAAAGCCACGTTGACTATTCCCAATCAATCCCTGACTATCTAAATACTTACATATCCAATCTCCTAGAACTCCTTTCGCAAATTCTACAGAGCCTCCCTCAAGGTCCGAGGGAATATCTTGTCAGACCCTGGGGATTTATCCATCCTCATTTGCTTTAAAGCAGCAAGCTCTTCCTCCTTTTTAATGTGTAGAGGTTCCATTGCCTCTCTGCTTGTTTTCCTTAACTTCTCACGACTCTGTGCTTGTTTCCTGACTGAAGCAGGCATTGTTGACGCTGGCTCAATATCTGAAAGCCTTCTCCATCATCCGCCCACCATGCCCTGGTCGATACTGACCCTTCTGGTGGGCAAGCTGAATCCAGTCCAGACATAGATTCCAGCCTGCCAGATGACAGCGTTCACTGGTGTCTCCACATAGAATAAATGGAACGAGACAGCAGGGAGGACACAGTGAAACTCCCTCACACCACACCCCCCCCCCCCCGTCCTGTGACACACACCTGAGGTGGGACACAGAGTGAAGCTCCCCCTCCCCCGTCCCGAAACACACACTCCCGGGGTAGGTGGAACAGGGTGAAATAATTGCCATCACTATGATCAGGGAGAAAAATAAACAATTTAAACATGAAAGATTATATCTTGTGTGGTCTGGGTGTTTACTTTTTGGGGGTTCTGAGTTGTGTATTGAGGTACTGGGCTGGGGGTGTGTGTAGGTTCTGGGGGAACTGGGGTGGGTGGGTTCTGGTGGTACCTGGGTACTGAGGTGGCTGGGGGTGTTTTGGGAATACCAAGGTAGGTGGGTGGGCATGTGGGGTACTGCCAACTGGGCATTGAGCTATCACTGACTAAGCCGTTGGATCAATTCTCTGGCTTTCACTACTGAACTCCTGTCGCCTGTTCAATCAGCAGCTTCACTGCTTCATCATTGATCACCTCAGCACACTGTTGTCATTGACTTTTTGGTGACGTCTCAATGGCCTGCGAGCTTTAGTCTGGCCTTCGAGGAGTTCGGGAGGCTTTGGCTGATTGCCAGGGAGACCGTTGGCGAAGTATACTGGTGGTTTCTGTTCAATGCTCTTTTTTCATCTGGATTAAGGACCCACTTTGGTTTTGACATGGTGGTCTCTGTTGAGGAATGAGTTGGTGTGGCTTGGGGTTAACATGAGCTACGCCCTCTCCTGTTGTGGGTTTTACACTGTGGTCTGATCAGTGTTTAGTGACTATGTCAGACCCCGTCTTCCGAAAGGCCTGGTCCCTATAGGGGTCCCACTGGGCTGGTGACTTCAACAACCCCTGTGGTCAGGAATTCTATCTCATCCCTGGAAGGTGAGAATGAGGTGGTGATGCTTGTCCCCAACTATAACCATCCAAAACACACAGGTAAAGGTGGGATGATAGTGTCCTGTCGAGTTGGGTCAGGTCACAGACTCACCAGCTGCCTGTCACATGCAAGAGTGCAGCCTTTGCTTAATGCTTGAAGGGGTTGCTCCCCTTAGCTGGGGCTGAGGGAGTCGGGCAAGGGTTGTCCTCGTTGGTCTGGCCATCGGACACTCGTACCCATTTATCCCTGGAGAAGGCTCAGGGCATATGGGCACCTTGGGCAGTGTCCAGGAACGAATGGAGATGATCATATTTTAATCTGACATCACATTCTGAATAGTTTGTATTTAAATTTTTGTAATAATTGCTGTTTGGCTTGGATCAATAAAAACTTTTTTAAAGTCAACAGAGTGAAGCTCCACCACCCCCTTCCCCGTCACACTCCGAGGTTGGACACAGTGAAGCTCCTTTTCCAGTCACACACTCCCTCTCACAGGTATTACTGCGTAGTGGAGGGATCTGTGGCCTCCATCCCCAGATAACAACATGGCTGTGGAGCAGTGACCCAGTCCATTTCTCCCCCAATCTGCATCTACAGGACATTGAGACCTGGACTCAGGTGACGAGACTTTAAATAAATCGACCCCGTTTATTGTCAGAGCAGGTGGGTTTGGGGAGGCAGCAGAGAGGAAGGGGAGGGGTCAAAAGGAAAAGGGGGGAGCAGGGACAACAGACAAGATGGAATGGGGAAGGTGAAATGTGTAAAAACCGGTGGAAGGGAAATCAGAATGAGGGGATGGAGCAAGAGCTTGAAGCCAGTCCTCGTGGAGAGCCACCCTGTCCGCAGCCCTCCTCCCACAGACCTGGGTGTAAGGGTAACCACGGCGCCTGGGGGCCGTGGGCTTTCCCCGAGCAAGGGGATCCTGCACAGCGATAACCTCATCTCTGACCGCTCCTCACTTCTTGGAGAGTTTCAGCTGCTTGTGTTTGGGTGGAGCCCACTTCAGGCAGATGGAGTCAACTGGGAGGGGGAGGAAACACAGCATCACCAAACAATTCCCTGACATCACATTCTACGGGGGGGGGGGGTGGCGTATCTGTCGGAGGTTGTGGGTGGTCTGGAGTCTATCCCCGTCCCAGCCAGACTTGGGGAGGGGTCCTGGTCCTACCTGTAATGGGAGGCTTCTTGTACTGGGCACTCTTGAGGTGCTCGTCCACTAGCTTGGGGGTGACGCAGATGACATGCTGGCCCTTCCAGTACTTCACCATGTTGAGAGATTGCAGGGTGCTGATGATGTCGTTCTGTGTGATGCTGGTCATCTGGCTGAGACAGGAAAGGATTAATGCTTCAGGGGCGAGGGAAGGGGGGCCCATCTGGCCTGCTCACCCACTTCACTTTGCCTTGAAACCTCTACCTGGCAGAATCACAGATGTCAATGAGGAAGCGCAGTGGAGGGAGATCAATCGGCTCGTTGAAAACACAATGCTGGAGAAACCCAGCAGGTAAGGTTCGATGACTAACGTTGCAGGCTCGAGCCCTACATCGAGTCTGGACAACATTTTCGGCAGTCGTTCAAGTACAAATGTGTGCCAATTTACGTCAAAACTTCCTCACATGACAACCCTTTCAATGCCAGCATCATCCTCGTGAACCTCCTCTGATCCTTCTCCAAACACAGAACATGCACTATACATCCTTTCAGCCCTTAATGTTGTGCCAACCTAAATATTCCCACCAAAATAAAATTAAACCTCCCCACCCTGTAACCCTCTACCATCCGTCTGCCTGTCTAAGGGTCTCTGAAATTCTCGCAATGTTCCAGTCTCTTCCACCACACCTGGCAAAACATTCCAGGCCCCCACAGCACTCAGTGTTTAAAAAAAACATTCCCCCTGACGTCTCCTAAACTTCCCTCCCTCCCACTTTGTACACACATCCTCTGGTGTTTGCTGAACCCGCCCTGGGAAACAGGCGCTGACTGTCCAGCCTATTGATGCCCCTCAGATTCTTGTTGACCTCGTTCAAGTCTCCTCTTATCCTTCTATGTTCCAAAGAGAAAAGTCCCAGCTCCGTCAACCTTGCAATACAAGACTTGCAACGTCCTGGTGAATCTCCTCTGCCCCCTCTCAGTAGCTTTCACATCCTTCCTGTAATGAGGTGACCAGAACTTAACACAATTCTCCAACTGGGGTCTCACCAGAGATTTGTAGAGTTGTAACGTGACGTCTCGACTCAAGAATTCAACCACTATTAATAAATCCCAGCATCCCACAGGCTGTCTTAACGATCCTATCTGTGCAGCGATCTTGAGGGAAGATCCAAAGGTCCCTCTGTTCATCCACACTCTGAAGTAACCGACCATTAACCCTGCACTCAGCCTCCTGGTTTCTGAGGATTCTGGGCCCGGTCCACAGACCAGACCTTGGACCTCAAGATGTCCCTGCTCTTAAATCCCAACATGTCAGAGACAACCCCTCTTAAGTGCCAGGAATGAGGGCAGGCCACGGTGAGTGTGGGGGTGGTCACTATGGAAGGGTTGGGCTGAATCATCGGCTCAGGTGGGGGGTGGGGGCGGTAGGGGGAGGATGTGTGCCCCAGGCTCACCTCAGATCTCTGATGGACAGTGTCCCACGGAAGTCGCGCAAGATCTCCAGCAAGACCCAGGACCAGTAGCTGCGATAGCTGAGCTTGCCCAGGTCGGACAGGGGCTTTTCCGGTGACCCCACCATGCTCTCTAACTTCGAGAGCTCATAGCCTGACCAGGGTGGGGAGAAATGGGGTCAGACAGGCCTGGGATCAGCATCTCACTGGAGGGGTGTTGGGGAGGGAGGGAGGTCACAGAGATAGGGAGGGACGGAAGGGTGTAGGGGACCGGAGAGGGTTACAGAAACGAGGAGTGTAGGGGACTAGAGGGGGTCACAGAGACAGAAGGGTGGAGGGGACTGGAGAGGGTTACAGAAATAGGGAGGAGGGTCGGGGACCGGAAGGGGGGGGGGTAACAGGGAGGAGTTTAGGGGACCGGAGGGGGTTACAGATACCGGGAGGGGTGTAGGGGACCGGAGAGAGTTATAGAGACAGGGAGGGGTGTCGGGGACCAGAGGAGGGGGTTAGAGACAGGGAGGTATAGGGGATGGGAGGGGGTTAGAGATGGGGAGGAGTGTAAGAGATGGGGAGGAGTGTAGGGGATGGGAGGGGGCTATAGAGACTGGGAAGGATGTAGGGGACTGGAGGGGGTTACAGAGACGGAAGGGTGTAGGGGATGGGAGGGGGTTACAGAGACAAGGAGGGATGTAGGGAACCAGAGGGGGTTATAGAGATAGCGAGGGGTGTAGGGGACCAGAGGGGCTTACAGAGATGGGGAGGGGTGCCAGGGTACCCCTGACCTGTTCTCACTTACTGAAAGCGATGAGAAACTTCCCGTATCCTCTGCGCTGGTAAGGAGGGAGGGTCAGGATACAAGCCACATTGTTGCCATCCGGCGACTCCTTCTCCTGGGGACAAGAGACAAATGTGGGCACCAGGAAAACACGACACCCGGTGAGCCAAGAGATCTGGGATCCCTGTCCTGTTAGTGGCTCCAACTATCCATATCCAACCATGCACCCACCCTCACGATTAAATACCCTTATCCCTGCCTCCAAAACAGCATGACAGAATGTGAGAGAGGGGGCTTCACTCTGTGTCCCACCCCAGGAGTGTGTGTCGGGACAGGGGAGAGGGGGCTTCACTCTGTATCCCACCCGTGAATGTGTGACGGAACGGGGGGAGAGGGAGCTTCACTCTGTATCCCATGGGATGGGGTGGAGAGGGAGCTTCACTCTGACCCCAACACCGGGCCCGAGAGTGTGTAATGGGACGGGGGAGAGGGGGCTTCGCTCTGTGTCCCACCCCGGAAGTGTAACGGGACGGGGGAAGAGGGAGCTTCACTCTGTGCCCCACCCCGGGATTGCACACTGGCACTGTTGCGATTCACACACAAAAAATCCTGGTTCCCTCCCAGCTCCCATTTTCTGCTGTTCTGGCAAGTGAATGGCCTTGTGTTCCCCCTGATACCCAGCGAGGAGTCTGCCCATTCCCAGCGTCCCTTCCCGAACCTTGGAAAAATACCCCACGATGTGAGCGCCCTGCCGATCCACCTCGGTCAGGATGTAGAAGATAAAGGGCTCCACGTCGAAGTAGAGAGTCTTGTGGTCCAAGAAGAGTTTGGCCAACAGGCAAAGATTCTGGCAGTATATCTGGAACAGCAGAGGTTACTCCAGTTTACTGGACACTCCCCTTCCCTCTCTCCACCCCCCCTCCCCCAGACAGCTGAAGGGTTGGGGGCCACAGATATTTTTGGTTTCCAAAGGCAAGGTGTGTGTGATTTGGTTTGGAGTTTATCACGGGTGTGGTCATCAGAACAGCTGTGGGAGTTGGCCATATGTCCTGTCAAGCCTGCTCCCCCATTCAATGAGATCATGGCTGATCCGACGATGGACTCATCTCCACCTACCTGCCTTTTCCACACATCCCTTCATTCCCCGACTCTGTAAACATCCATCCAGCCTCGCCTTAAATCTATTTACTGAGGTGGCCTCCATTGTTTCAATGGGCAGAGAATCCCAGATTCATCCCTCTGGGAAAAGCAGTTCCTCCTCTTCTCCGTCCTAAATCTACTGCCCTGGATCTTGAGGCTACGTCCCCTCATTCTGGTCTTCCTTCCACCCCACCCCACCTCTTTTGAAAAAACTATTTTTAAAATGGTGCATTGATGGAAATGTAATTTATATCAGTTTTTGTAAATGTAATTCCTCACGTGGATGTCTGTGACGAGGAGGTTGGATAGCGTGGTGGGCCTTGGCTGTGCTTGCCAACACCCACCTCCCCCTTCTGCCTGCACCATTCCCAACACCACCTCACCTTGAAATCACGCCCATCCACCTCGTACACGGAGATGTTGGCCTTGCGGTAGATTTCCTTCCCGGGGGGCTGACGAAGTTGACAGTGAGCCTAGGGGTGAGGGGCAGGTGGGGAAAGAACAGAGAGCATTCCAGCACAGTGCAGACCATCGGCCCACGAAGTCGCCCCCTCCCTCACCCTAACCCTCTATTTGTCTAGGAGTCTTTTAAACACACCGATATGCAGGAGGAACTCAGCTGGTCTATTCAGCATCTTTAGGAGACGAAGATATATTGCCGATGTTCTGGGCCTGAGCCCTTCCGGGTAGATTTGGAATTGAAATTTGTCCAGAATTATTCCTTAGCTTCTTTTTTTAGGACCAGCATGACCTTTTAGACTATCTGAGATCAGTAAGTATATTTCCAATCCAATGATTAAATATTCATGACATATTTGGTTTCAATTCTGAAGATTTTTTTGGACTAAAAGAAATTTGCCTTGGGTAATATTCCATCTACTCTTGATCGAGCCTTCCATATTTGGAACATTAAAGGAGTGAGCTCTTTTGTAGATTTAATCGCTGATGATAGTTTGATGTATTTGGAACAACTTTCTACCCAATATAATTTACCAAACACATTTTTTTTAAGGATTTCCATAGATTAGAAATTTCCAAATGATCTAATGTTACAATCACCAGATTTCCCTGACACTTTGTTCCGGTTAAGTCTCTTTCAGAAGGGTTTCATTGATCCTATTTCTACTCTAATATTAAATCATGCCCATGGATAAAATTTGACAAACACGGAAATCGGAACTAACATCACCTCCTGATACATGGGGAAGAATTACGAGACTAGTTAACACTTCTTCACTCTGTGCACGTCATTCTTTAATACAGTTTTAAATAGCTCTAGATAAACTAGCTCACATCTTCCCTAATACGAGCTCCACTTGTTATAGATGCAAAATCTGAGGTGGCTTCCTTGACTCCTATGTTTTGGTCCTGTTCCGTGTTAGGAACATTTAGGAAAGGTACTTTTAAAACTATCAGTGATAACGGCTCTTTTTGGAGTTATAGATGTAGGTTGTTTAACTACTTCTGCAGATGAGGTTATTGCCTTTTCAACACTATAGCTGGAAGAGCCATTTTACTTCAATGGAAAGACTCTAATTCCCCAACATTATTTCAATGGCTTTCTCAAGTTAGCTCTTTCTTAAATCTAAAAAAAATCAGGTCGTACTCTAGATACAATGACTGAATTTGAAGAAAATGGAAACTCTCTCTCTCTCCTATTTCTTTATCTCTCCCTGTCCCTCTCACCCACTCTCTCTCCCTCTCTCTCTCCCTCTATCTTATCTCTATCCTCTCTCTTTCTGTCCCTCTCACTTGCTCTCTTTCTCTGTCTCTCTCTCTCTGTCCCTCTCCCTACTTCTTTCTCTCTGACCTCACTCTTCCACTCTCTGTCACTCTTACTCTCTCTATTCCCTCTAGCTCTCCCTGTCCCTCTCACTGACTCTCTCTGCACCTCTATCTATCTCTGACCCTATATCTCATTATCTGTCCTCTCTCTCACAATCTCTCTGTCACTCTTTCTCTCTTTTCCCTCTATCACTCCCCGTCCCTCTCTCTCCTCAGCTGGCGACTGACCCAACTCAGCAACACCCTGTCTGTTCAGGTCACTGAACACCACCCCCCACCCCCACCACCGCACTCCCTGCTCTCCCAAGCATCTCCCCCCATCCCCCGCAAAATCTAGAGTTGGGAAGCCCTGTTACAACCTGTACAAGATGCAAGCGAGGTTGCAATTTCCGTGGGCAGTTCAGGTCGCAAGGTTGTTGTCGAGCTGGGAAAGGGAAGGGGGGGACCAGAAAAGGTTCCCAGGGACTGGGGGGGTGGGGCAGCTGGAGTTACAATGGTGGGGGGAGGGGTTGGAAAGGCTGGGAGAATTCTGAGGAAGCTGAGGGGCATCCTTAAAGAACAGAACATCCTATACACAGTACAGGACCTTTGGCCCACAATGTCGTGCTGACCTATCTAACCCTTCCCTCCCTCCCTACCCCGTAACCCTCTATTTTCTTTCATCTATGTCCTGTCGAAGTCTCTTAAATGCTCCTAATGTTCCAGCCTCCACCACCATCCCCAGCAAGGAATTCCAAGCCCCCACAACTCTCTGTATAAAAAAAAAACTTACACCTGACGTCTCCCCTAAACTTCCCTCCCTCCACTTTGTACAGATGTCCTCTGGTATTTGCTGATCCTGCCCTGGGAAACAGGCGCTGACTGTCCACCCTATCGATGCCTCTCAGAATCTTGTCGACCTCTATCAAGTCTCCTCTCACCCTTCTACACTCCAAAGAGAAAAGTCCCAGCTCTGCCAACCTTGCCTCATAAAGACTTGTTTCCCAATCCAGGCAACGTCCTGGTCAATCTCCTCTGCCCCCTCTCAGTAGCTTCCACATCCTTCCTGTAAAGAGGTGACCAGAACTCTCAGTGCAGACTCACCAGGGTTTAATAGAGCTGCCATGTACAACAGGAGAGGGAGGTATTACTGGAGGGGGCGCCTGGTTTCAAGGGTCTGAGCCGTGAGAAGCTTGTTCTGGAGCATCAGAGAATGTGTGGACAACACAGACCCTGGGCCCATCCAGTCTTTGCCGATCTGTCTGCTGTCCCTCCCCCAGCCCTATGTGGCCTCCTCACTCTCACTCCTCTTCCTTGTTTCGCCCCCCACCCCACCCCAGCCTCATCCTCCCCCTTGCCCTCTATCCCACTCCGGACCACCACCCCCCAACCACTCCATCCTCCCAGATCATCTGTTCCCCTTGGACCTTCCGTCTACCCCTGGACCCCTGAATCCTCCCCCGACCCTCCATCCCCCACCACCCCGGCCGTACCAGATGGACTCGGAAAGTCTTCTCAAACTTCATGTACTTGAGGCAGTACTCGCAGATCCAGAGCTTGGGCTGCTTGCCGTAGTCATCAGGGAACGGGGAGAAGTACCAGGCATCAATCTCGTAGTGTCCGATCTGGATCTTGTCCACGTACTTCACCTTGGTAATCTGTGAGGGGGGGGGGGGAATGGGTGGGTGAGAGGCCGAAGAGAGATAGGTGAGGGAGACGGAGGGGCAAAGGAGTCTTGTTCGGCCTGGGAGAGCAGGTGAGTGGAGCGGAAGGGATGAGCAATGGGTGAGGAGCAGAGCAGTGGGGAGGGGTCGTAGATGGAGAGATGGAAGACAAGGAGAGATGGAGGGGGAGGGCAAGAAGGGGGTTCATTCCCCAAGGGGCAGGAGAAGCGAACTCCATCATCAGCAGGAGAATGGGGAGGAGGAACTCCATCCTCACGATGAGTGGGAGGGTGAGGGACATTCATGGAGCACCCCCCTTGCAAAGAGGGAGACAGGAAGGAGTGGGGGTGGAGCATACTTGACATGGAGTTAGGAGAGGGGGAGGAGTGGGACCACATGGAGAGAGGAGGAGGGAGGGACTTTATGCAGAGGGGGAGGGACTCACTGCCTCGTGTTCCTTCTCCAGTGCTGCAGTCGTGGGATCCATCTCTGCATATGTCTGTAACGGAATCATTGTAAGGAGTTAGTGAGGAAGGGACAAAATGGGAAATCCCACACCGTTCCCGTCTCCGAATCCCACACCGTACACTGTTCCTGTCTCCAAATCCCACACCAGGAGCACCGTGCACCGTTCTCATCTCCGTATCCCACACCAGGAACACCGTGCACCGTTCTCATCTCTGTATCCTACACCAGGAGCACCGTGCATCGTTCTCATCTCCATATCCCACACCAGGAGCACCGTGGACCGTTCTCATCTCCGTATCCCACACCAGGAGCACCGTGCACCGTTCTCATCTCCGTATCCCACACCAGGAGCACCATGCACCATTCTCATCTCCGTATCCCACACCAGGAGCACCATGCACAGTTCTCATCTCAGAAACCCACACCAGGAGCACCGTTCTCATCTCTGTATCCCACACTGGGAGCACCGTGCACCGTTCCCAGTCTCCGTATTCCACACCGGGAGCAGCCTGCACCGTTCCTGTCTCCGTATCCCACACTGGGAGCACCGTGCACCGTTCCCGGTCTCTATATCCCACACTGGGAGCAGCATGCACCATTCCTGTCTCTGTATCCCACATTGGGTGCACTGTTCCCAGTCTCCGTATTCCACACTGGGAGCACCGTGCACCATTCACGGTCTCCGTATCCCACACTGGGAGCAGCATGCACAGTTCCCGTCTCCGCTTCCCACAACGGGAACACCACGCAGTTCCTGGTTTCCGTATCCCACACTGGGAACACTGTGGACTGTTTCTGTCACTGTAGCCCACATCGGGAATACCATACACCGTTCTCATCTCCGTATCCCACACCGGGAACACTGTGCACCTTTCCCGTCACCGTATCCAACACCAGGAACACCGCATCTATCTCCCACATCAAGAGCACTGTGCTCGTCCCACACTGGAAGCTCTGTGCCGCACCTCGCCCATCCCTCCACGGACCAGCCTCACCTTCTGGATGTGGTTGATTTCATCGTGTTTGCGTTTCTGGTTACGGGTGATCTTGCGCTCCGGTTGTTCTGACAGCTCGCTGAGGTACTGGTCACTGGTCTTCTGAACTGCCTCCTTCACCGTCTTGGTGAGGGCCAGCCTATTCTTGTCCACCCACTCATCCAGCCTGCGATTGACTGAAAGACAGGAACGGGCTCAGTCTGACCTGTGCACCTGGCCTCCTTCCCTCCCTCCCTCACCACGAGAGGGCAGGTTGAACAGGGAGTGACGGTTCAGCCACGGCTATGGATGCAGACCTTGGTCCTCTCTCACTGATTGTGGAGGCACACTAGGACACACTCACACACACACCCATGTACGCAGACACACACCCACCTTCACAGGTGCGTGCAAACACGCACATGGTATTGTAGCGAACACACATCTCAAGTCAGTGCGGTCAGGGTACAGGAGGACGTGGGAGAGGGGCGGGGTCGAGGAAGAGAGGAAGGGAAAATGGATGGGGAGAAGGGAGAGGGAGTGGTGGATGGGGAAGGAGCAGGGAGATGGGAGGAGAGGGAGTGGGGGATTGGGGAAGGGGCGGGGAAAATGAAAGGACAGGGATAGAGATAGGGAAAGGGGCAGGGGAGATGGGAGTAGTGGGGAAGAGGGAAAGAAGTAGGGGAGATGAGAGAAGTGGGAGTGGGGGAGAGGGAAAGAGGAAAGAGTCGGGAGAAGTGAGGAGAGGGAGTGGAGGAGAGAGGGCATGGGGAGAAGGGAAGGGGAAAGGGGCAGGGAAGATGGGAGCAGAGGGAGATGGTGATAGGGAAGGGGAAAAGGAGAGGGGAACTGTGAACAATCCATCCACAGATACTCACAGCCAACATAGTGGATATAAAACTCCTCACGGTTCTCCTGTTCATTCACACGAGATTGGATCACCTCTGCAGAGTCTGTGAGGAAGGGGAAACTGAATCAGCTGGAGTCACAGGGAAAGACAGGGGTCAACCGCAGCAGAATCTCATGTCTAGAATCGATTCCTCCCCACACCAATTTCTCCCCACACTGATCCCACTGCCCCACTCTCTCCCCACAACCCGATGTCAGTCCCCACACTGATCCCACTGCCCCACTCTCTCCCCACAACCCGATGTCAGTCCACACACTGATCCCACTGCCCCACTCTCTCCCCACAACCCGATGTCAGTCCCCACACTGATCCCACTGCCCCACTCTCTCCCCACAACCCGATGTCAGTCCCCACACTGATCC
Source organism: Narcine bancroftii (assembly GCF_036971445.1). Taxonomy (NCBI): domain Eukaryota; kingdom Metazoa; phylum Chordata; class Chondrichthyes; order Torpediniformes; family Narcinidae; genus Narcine; species Narcine bancroftii. Next base: position 232,540,603 of record NC_091471.1, on the reverse strand, counting down.
CACTGCCCCACTCTCCCCACAACCCGATGTCAGTCTCCACATTGATCCCACTGCCACACTCTCTCCCCACAACCCGGTGTCAGTCCCCACCCTGATCCCTCTGCCCCGCTCTCTCCCCACAGCCTCATGTTGGACCCCACCCTGATCCATCTGCCCCGCTCTCTCCCCACAACCCGGTGTCAGTCCCCACCCTGATCCCTCTGCCCCGCTCTCTCCCCACAACACGATGTCAGTCCCCACCCTGATCCCACTGCCCCACTCTCTCCCCACAACCCGATGTCAGTCCCCACACTGATCCCACTGCCCCACTCTCTCCACACAACCCGATGTCAGTCCCCACACTGATCCCACTGCCCCACTCTCCCCACAACCCGATGTCAGTCCCCACACTGATCCCACTGCCCCACTCTCCCCACAACCCGATGTCAGTCTCCACATTGATCCCACTGCCACACTCTCTCCCCACAACCCGGTGTCAGTCCCCACCCTGATCCCTCTGCCCCGCTCTCTCCCCACAGCCCCATGTTGGTCCCCACCCTGATCCATCTGCCCCGCTCTCTCCCCACAACCCGATGTCAGTCCCCACACTGATCCCACTCTCTCCCCACAACCCGATGTCAGTCCCCACACTGATCCCACTGCCCCACTCTCCCCAAAACCCGATGTCAGTCTCCACATTGATCCCACTGCCACACACTCTCCCCACAACCCGGTGTCAGTCCCCACCCTGATCCCTCTGCCCCGCTCTCTCCCCACAGCCTCATGTTGGTCCCCACCCTGATCCATCTGCCCCGCTCTCTCCCCACAACCCGGTGTCAGTCCCCACCCTGATCCCTCTGCCCCGCTCTCTCCCCACAACCCGATGTCAGTCCCCACCCTGATCCCACTGCCCCTCTCTCTCCACACAACCCGATGTCAGTCCCCACACTGATCCCACTGCCACACTCTCCCCACAACCCGATGTCAGTCCCCACACTGATCCCACTGCCCCACTCTCTCCCTACAACCCGATGTCAGTCCCCACCCTGATCCCACTGCCCCACTCTCTCCCCACAACCCGATGTCAGTCCCCACCCTGATCCCACTGCCCCACTCTCTCCACACAACCCGATGTCAGTCCCCACACTGATCCCACTGCCCCACTCTCCCCACAACCCGATGTCAGTCCCCACACTGATCCCACTGCCCCACTCTCTCCTCACAACCCGATGTCAGTCCCCACACTGATCACACTGCCCCACTCTCTCCTCACAACCCGATGTCAGTCCCCACACTGATCCCACTGCCCCACTCTCTCCCCACAACCCGATGTCAGTCCCCACACTGATCCCACTGCCCCGCTCTCTCCCCACAACCCGGTGTCAGTCCCCACCCTGATCCCTCTGCCCCGCTCTCTCCCCACAACCCGGTGTCAGTCCCCACCCTGATCCCTCTGCCCCGCTCTCTCCCCACAACCCGGTGTCAGTCCCCACCCTGATCCCACTGCCACACTCTCTCCCCACAACCCGGTGTCAGTCCCCACCCTGATCCCTCTGCCCCGCTCTCTCCCCACAACCCGATGTCAGTCCCCACCCTGATCCCACTGCCCCACTCTCTCCCCACAACCCGATGTCAGTCCCCACACTGATCCCACTGCCCCACTCTCTCCACACAACCCGATGTCAGTTCCCACACTGATCCCACTGCCCCATTCTCCCCACAACCCGATGTCAGTCCCCACACTGATCCCACTGCCCCACTCTCTCCCCACAACCCGATGTCAGTCCCCACACTGATCCCACTGCCCCACTCTCCCCACAACCCGATGTCAGTCTCCACATTGATCCCACTGCCACACTCTCTCCCCACAACCCGGTGTGTCCCCACCCTGATCCCTCTGCCCGCTCTCTCCCCACAGCCCCATGTTGGTCCCCACCCTGATCCATCTGCCCCGCTCTCTCCCCACAACCCGATGTCAGTCCCCACACTGATCCCACTGCCCCACTCTCTCCCCACAACCCGATGTCAGTCCCCACACTGATCCCACTGCCCCACTCTCCCCACAACCCGATGTCAGTCCCCACCCTGATCCCACTGCCCACTCTCTCCTCACAACCCGATGTCAGTCCCCACACTGATCCCACTGCCCCACTCTCTCCTCACAACCCGATGTCAGTCCCCACACTGATCCCACTGCCCCACTCTCTCCCCACAACCCGATGTCAGTCCCCACACTGATCCCACTGCCCCGCTCTCTCCCCACAACCCGGTGTCAGTCCCCACCCTGATCCCTCTGCCCCGCTCTCTCCCCACAACCCGGTGTCAGTCCCCACCCTGATCCCTCTGCCCCGCTCTCTCCCCACACCACCGTGTCGGTACCCACACTCACATATAATCCCCTGCCTTGCCCCTCCCCTGCGTCACTCCGCCCCTGACGTCACGCCGTCGCTTACGCCAGCTGCTGTCCGCCCTCCGGCAAAGGTACGTCTCCCCGATTTCTACCGCCACTTCGGGCTCCCGGCCCGCCGCACCGCCAGCAGTCGACGTTCGGGGAGGTTCGACCAGGCCCGCCCGTGTCCGGTCTTCAGCGCCCGGCTCCCGTTTTACCTCCACCGCCCCACCGCGGCCCCCTTCAGCCGCCCCCTCAGCCTCAGGCTCCCGCTCCTCGGTCTTCCGCGCCGCGAGCGTATGGTGTCCCGCCGCCGCCATCGCTGCACGGCGCCTGCGCGGCAGGGAGCCTGACGCTAGCGGGACAACGTCAGACTGGCGCCGGGACGTCAGTCAATTTCGGGACTCCCGCCCTCTCCTCCGATTGGTTGTCTGTCAACTTGCCAATCTCCTGATTTCCAAATCTAATTGGTCCATCCCTCTTGCCACTCAGTACGACCGGAGCCACGATTGGTCCTCTTCTCGTCAAGGCACACCTCTGTCTGCTGAAGACTTGTTTGTCCGTCGCTGGCCTCGGTTCCCGCCTAGATTGGCGGGGCTCGACGCTCTTCGCTACTCTGAGTGGTCCCCATGTCCTGCCACTCAACGCTCCACGACTCGTGATTGGCTAGAGGCCCTGACCGATCTGCCGCAAACTCTCTCTCGCGAGCCTATTGGCCTCAATCCCCCCTCACCCAAGGTCTCCCGCTCTTCTGCCTGCTGCTCCACTTTCGAAACCCCGCCACTGGGTCGTCGATCGAGTGCCGCCGGCGCGACGCGTGACGTCAGAAGCACGCCAAGGGTAAGGGGACATTCAAGATGGCGTCCTTGACCATTGGGTGCTGAACCTCGTCAGGTGACCCTGTTCTTGGACCCAGGCCGTGAGGCGCGTCCTCTTGACGACCATGATGGAAGAACCTTGCCTGCAGAGTGTTTTGCTCTGTATTATAAACCAACTTTAAGAGAATTTGCACTCTAAACTGACGAGAGTTTCTCCCAACCTTGAGGGGGTTTGAGTGCAATTGGGTTGGTGTAGAGTTGGGTGGGCTGCAAGATGCTGGCGGCTTGCGGCTTGAGAAGGGCCTGGGCTTGGAGATGGACCACTCTGCCCTCCACCCAGGCCAGGTGGAGGTCCACTTCAGCCAGCGATCACTACCACCATCACCACCACGAGATGACCAAGGAACGCTCCAAGGCAGTCAGCACATTCTACAACCAGACTGCCATTGATGCCGCAGCCGAGAAGGTAAAATTCAAGATTCAATTTATTGTTGAATTAATAAAACCGTGTCGTTTTGCATGAAGTTTCTTCTTGTCTGCTGCAAGGCGCCCAGAATCGCCACTGGCAGGAACTGTCTAAGCTTCTCTTACAGTTAGAGAGGAAGAGAAGCAAAAGAAAGTCCCCCGGACGTAGCCACACAGAGATCCATTGGCAACCCGAGATCCAGATCCGAACCTCTGACACGGCCAGGAACCTTTCGGCTCCCTCGACACTTCCTGGCATTCCGGTTCTAACGTCCTCGCACCCCTTCAGCTAGTTTTGAGCCAGTCTGCAGCCCCAGCGCAAGTCTCGCGACAGTGGTCTCCAGCAACCCACCGCATGCATCTGGTAGGAGGTACTGCAGCACTCAGATTGTCACTCACACAGTTTCCACCCCCCCCACCCCAAACTATCAGACTCCTGAATTCCCAGAGCATGTGTGGATAGTGTACCACGGACTTTTACTGTATACGTCATAACATTTCAGTGTGTTTAATTTCATGTATGATGTGTGTGTAAATTTACGAAAAATTCTTTGGTTCACAGTTCAATCTCACTTCTCATTCTTCTAAGTTCACTGGTTGCAGGCAATTCTTATACTGTACACAGAATTTAATGTATATAAAGTTCACCAGGCTTTGGTACTCGAAAGGTAAATGTTTACCACTCAGGAAACTTCTCGTAGGATTTTCAGAGAGAAATGTGTTGTTCCAGGATTTCCGCAAGTGAGGTACCACCATTAGTCACCTCAGTGTCTTGCTGATGAAACTTGCCGCTCTGGAGCTTCTGTTTCAGTTCCAACAAGCTTCTCCTTTCTTGTTTCAGCTGTATGTCTCTCTCTCCCTCTGAGATTCCAACTGCCAGCCACATGTCCTTCTCTCTCTCTCACTTGCAAAACCCCCTCCTTCTCCAGCAAACAATAGGAGTTGGTCTTCTGCTCCCATCTGTTGTTTTAGGTAAACAAACCTCTCAATGGCCTTTGAGAGCACTTTGCAAAGAGGTCAAAAGCCTTGCAAAAAGGTCCAAAACAGACAACCTGACTCTGGTTGTTCTTCCAAGACAATGTTCTATTCATTTCATGACATCATTTCAATTTGCACCTACTTGTGAAATGTGCATAGCATTCTCCATAGTTTCTGTAAAGTCACTGAATATGAATTCTTCAGTATTTCAAATAAGATCTGTTTTAAAGTGTGTGTATGTATGTAACCTACTCTAATTTTACCAATTTATCTCCCAAATACATCTCCAAATATCCCATCACATTTGCGTAGAGTGGATGTGGGGAGGGTGTATCCTCTGGAGGGGGTGTCTGGACCAGAGGGCATAGCCTCCAAATAAATTTTCAAAAAAAGTCCCTTTGGAAAGGAGAGGAGGAGGAATTTGTAGGAATTCCTTGTCATGGAGAGCTGTGGAGGCCAAATCATTGGGTAAAAAGAAGGCAGAGGTTGAGAGGTTCTTGATCAGGATAGGAATTGAAGGTTGGGGGGAGAAGGCAGGAGAATGGGGTAGAAATGGTCAATAAATTGGCTGTGATGGAATGGAAGGGCAGACCTGATGGAGAGTGTCCTACCTTCTTAACCCGAGATCCCTCCATCCGACATCTCTGACACTCCCCGCATCCCACCCTCGTACCCTGAGGTCTGTCCGTCTCTGATACTCCCTGTGTTGCACCCTAATACCCCTAGGTCCGTTCGTCTCTGACATTCTCTGCCATTCACTGTGTCCCACCCTCCTACCCGATATCCCTCATCCATCCCCACTGTTCATCGTGACCCACCCTCATACCCCGAGGTCCCTCCATCTCTCAACACTCCCCACCATTCATCGTGACCCACCCTCATACCCCGAGGCCCCTCCATCTCTCGACACTCCCCTCCATTCACCATATCCCTCCCTTGTACCCCAAGATCCCTCCATCCATCGACACTCCCCACCGTTCCCAAGGTGTGTCCCAACCTTGATGGGATCTTCCCCGCTGTGCCTCTCTCCCCACAGGCCTCTGTGCGTCTGACTCCTACCACGATGCTCTACGCTGGAAAATCCCCGGATGGATCCCATTTACTTGTAGGTACCTGGGAGAGGGTGGGGCAGGGGAGCGAGGAATGAAGTGCACGTTTGTGAAATGTGTGAGGTTGAAGAGAGAGAGGAGGGATGAATATTCAGTGTGACCAGAGAATTATTGAGGTTAGAAGGGGGGTACACAAAAGAGGGATGTGGAGGGAGAGAGCAGAGGGAGTTTTGAGGGGTGGGGGATGTTTGCGAGGGGAGGGGCAGTGGGGAAGACATGGGGGGGAAGGGAGCAAGTGAAGGAGGAGGTGAGGTACGGAGGGGCTGAAAGGAGTACAAAGGGGACATGCAAGGAGGGAATGAGCAGGAGGGCAGGGGAGGCGAGGGGGTAGGTGAAGTGAGGGGGGATGATGGGACAAGGGGAGGAGATGGAGGAGGGGTGTGGTGATAAATGAGTGATTAAGAAAAAGAGGGGACAGGATGGTGTTGAAGGTGATGATGGGGGGAGGGATGTCTGGGTCTGTAGGAACGGGGACCAAATTTAAACCCCTCCTCCCCTTCCCCCCCCCCCCCCCCCCACCCCCACAACAGAAGAGCTGTCGCTACCTGCTGAAGGAGCTGCCGGTCCGCATTGCCCATCGCATCAAGTCCATCCGCAACCTCCCATTCATCCTGGGCTGTAACCCGACCATCCTCCAGGTGGTAAGTGTGAGGGTGCTAGTTAGCCTGCAGATATGGGGGCAGAGAGTTGTGAGTGGGAGAGCAGGCCTGGGTGAGGGAGGAAGAGAGCAAGCCTAGGGGAGTGGGGGGGCCCCTGGCCTGGGGTGTGGGGAGGGGAGGGGGAAAAAGCAGGCGAAGGAGGGTGGGAGAACAGATCTGGGCAAGGCTGAGCCTGAATCTTGGCCATGGGGATTGAGGCTTCAGGAGCAGGCCTAGAAGTCAGTGGGGTGGGAAGGGTACTGGAGCCTCAAGGGTGTGAGAGGCCCGAGGCATGGGTTTGTAGATATTGAGGCTTGGCGTGCTAGGCCGGGGACACAGGCCTGGGATCCTAGAGCCCGAGGCTACCATGGGCAGAGGAGGCTGCCCTGGCTCACCAACAGACAGGGATACTGACCAGAGGGGCAATGCTGGCCCACCCACAACCCAGTCCTGTCCAAGGATCAAAGTACCCTGGCAAAGGTGAGACTGGTGCGCGTAGCATTCAGAGGGGAAAGGGGCCAGGATCAAGAGGGGCAGCATGGAGGAGATGGGCTAATTTGCCTTTGTGGTGCGGGAAACCTTTCACCTGTGCTGCCGCCGGCTTCACCTCTTCCCACCCCAACCCCATCTCGCCCTCAGCACGAACTGTACATCAGGGCTTTCCAGAAGCTGAGTGAGTTCCAGCCGGTGAGTATCCACACCTCTGCTTCCACCTCCCCCGCTCCCCGTCCCCCCCGCTCCCCGTCCCCCCCGCTCCCCGTCCCCCCCGCTCCCCGTCCCCCCCGCTCCCCGTCCCCCCCGCTCCCCGTCCCCCCCGCTCCCCGTCCCCCCCGCTCCCCGTCCCCCCGCTCCCCGTCCCCCCGCTCCCCGTCCCCCCCGCTCCCCGTCCCCCCCGCTCCCCGTCCCCCCCGCTCCCCGTCCCCCCCGCTCCCCGTCCCCCCCGCTCCCCGTCCCCCCGCTCCCCGTCCCCCCGCTCCCCGTCCCCCCGCTCCCCGTCCCCCCCGCTCCCCGTCCCCCCCGCTCCCCGTCCCCCCCGCTCCCCGTCCCCCCGCTCCCCGTCCTCCCCGTCCCCCCCGCTCCCCGTCCCCCCGCTCCCCGTCCCCCCGCGCTCTCCCCCCGGCCCCCGCGCTGCCCCCGGCCCCCGCGCTCCCCCCGGCCCCCGCGCTCCCCCGGCCCCCGCGCTCCCCCCGGCCCCCGCGCTCCCCCCCGGCCCCCGCGCTCCCCCCCCGGCCCCCGCGCTCCCCCCCGGCCCCCGCGCTCCCCCCCCCCCCGGCCCCCGCGCTCCCCCCCGGCCCCCGCGCTCCCCCCCGGCCCCCGCTCCCCCCCGGCCCCCGCGCTCCCCCCCCGGCCCCCGCGCTCCCCCCCCCGGCCCCCGCGCTCCCCCCCCCGGCCCCCGCGCTCCCCCCCCCCGGCCCCCGCGCTCCCCCCCCCGGCCCCCGCGCTCCCCCCCCCGGCCCCCGCGCTCCCCCCCCGGCCCCCCGCTCCCCCCCGGCCCCCGCGCTCCCCCCCCCCGGCCCCCGCCTCCCCCCCCGGCCCCCGCGCTCCCCCCCGGCCCCCGCGCTCCCCCCCCCGGCCCCCGCGCTCCCCCCCCGGCCCCCGCGCTCCCCCCCCGGCCCCCGCGCTCCCCCCCCGGCCCCCGCGCTCCCCCCCCGGCCCCCGCGCTCCCCCCCCGGCCCCCGCGCTCCCCCCCCGCCCCCGCGCTCCCCCCCCGGCCCCCGCGCTCCCCCCCGCCCCGCGCTCCCCCCCGGCCCCCGCGCTCCCCCCCCGGCCCCCGCGCTCCCCCCCCGGCCCCCGCGCTCCCCCCCCGGCCCCCGCGCTCCCCCCCCGGCCCCGCGCTCCCCCCCCGGCCCCCGCGCTCCCCCCGCAGCCCCCACTCTCCCCCCCACAGCCCACTCTCCACTACTCCCTGTTCTGCCCCCCCCCCCCACTCGTCCTCCTCCCTCCCCAATGCTGGAGAATGTTTAACAGCAGACCCCTGCTGCGTGTCCCATCCCCCCCCCTCCCCGCCCACAGATCAAAGACAGCGAGACGGAGGGGCAGTACTGTCGCCTCCTGCAACAGCTCCTTGATGACCACAAGGACGTTGTCACCATGCTCGCTGAGGGCTTCCGTGAGAGCCGCAAGTACATCAAGGTGAGGGTGGCGAGCGTCTGAGGGGAATCCGCATGCTGCATGGAGGGGGAATGCAGGCAGGAATGAGTTTCTGGGTTAGTGATTTCTGTGGAGGGAAGGCATCCAGGAGAGTGCGGTATGTCTGGGGACAAACACGAACAGGAACATTTCTCCAGGGAAATGCAGACCACCCAGGGCAGGAACATGTCTCCGGGGGTGCACAGACCATCCAGGGAAGAACGCGTCTCCGGGGGAGCGCAGACCGTGCATTGAGGAACCCGTCTTGGGGAAGTGCAGACCGTCCAGGGAGGAAGGTGTCTCTGGGGGAGCGCAGACTGTCCAGGGCAGGAACGCCAGAGGGAACACCTCGCTGGTGGAGCACAGACCATCTAGGGTGGGAATACATTGCTGGGGGAACGCAGTATGCCCAGGGTGGGGAGACGGGCAGGAACATGTCTCCAGGGGAAGCGCTGTTCACCCGGGGTGGCAACATGGGCAATAACACATCTTCAGGGGAAGCGCATATGGTCAGGGAGGAACAATCTGAGGTCGGGATCACAGGCAGGAACACGTCACTGGAGGGAGTGCAGTACTCCTGGGGTGAATGCGGTTGGAACGTGTCTCCAGGGGACTGACACCTGGGCCTTGTCTCTCCACAACCCCAAGGATGAGACGATCATCAAGACTTTCCTGACAAGACCCTCACATCGAGACTGGGGATGCGAATGCTGGCGACACACCACCTCA